>NC_034591.1:81472986-81484351 GCF_900095145.1 Mus pahari
TGGAATCTCAGGGTTGTTTTGATTTCCATTTCCCTGATGACTAAGGATGTTGAACATTTTTTCAGGTGTTTCTCAGCCATTCGGTATTTCTCAGTTGAGAATTCTTTGTTTAGCTCTGTACCCCATTTTTTAATGGGGTTATTTGAACCAGCTTCTTATGGGTTTTTTTAATGCAGCTTCTTGAGCTCTTTATTAGACTAATCAGTTACAGAATTTTCTCTATTTCTATTTCAAAATGATTACCTACATACTACAGACTTTTTGTTTCAGATATCCTTTTGAATACTATATTCAGATATCCTTATGAATACTATACTTAAATTTTTATGTTCACATAAAAATTCAGCAAAGTGATGTGTGTTTTTGTCAAGAACCTAGAAGGGGAGGGCAAGGACAGCAATTTTATGAGCATTCTCTTCCCCAGAAGCTTTATGCATACTAGCACGGATTTACAAAATTTTCCTTTACAAAAAACAAAACAAAAAAACTGTAACTAGACTTATTTTCCTGAATTAAATCATTATTGTGGTTTTAATCAGAGTGCCAGCACCACAGGTTTACAACTGATTAAAGGTCAACAGATTGTTAGAGCATTCAAAGGCAAATCAGTGCAATTTGTATAGGGCCCTTAATATAAATGCCACAGTTTAATTTTAATTTAAAGATACATTAATGAAAAGACTTTTCTTGTGTGTTTTGAAGTACTGTTATTAAGCACACATTGAGTAAAAATGCTTTTAAAACACTCAAAGGGAACAGAATTAGTTTGCCCACCTTAAATATTACTACTGAAAAGGTAATGCATGGAGAAAAGCCCATTAATTATACTTTAATTCTGTAAGCAGCTATAAAAAGGATTCTATTCAAGACAACAGGAAGAATCGGTGAAAAATGACTGAATCCATTTGTGCAAGACACATTTGGAAAGCACCACCATGCATTCAAATACTTGCTGGAGTTAAATTCATTAATTCCCCCACACCATGGTAATCATATTTTGCAAACATATTTTAATATTATCCCATAAAATTGTGCCAGTAACCCCAATACTGATGGTAAAATAAATATGCCCCCTTTTCAGATAAGAGGAGGTAAAAGGCTTAACCCTTCAAAATTGGCCTTCTTTACCTCAACACAAATTACTAATGGTATTTACTGATCCTGGTATTTATTTCAGCTGTTGCTGGAGAATATTTCGCAAAGAGTTTCCTGGCTTCTGTGTGCATCCTGTTCTCTTATTTCCTCAGAGCCACCTTCTCAACATGAAATCAAGTTCTCCCTTATGAGCTGTCTCAGGTGCTCAGCAGAGTGCTTGCATAGCATGCCAGACGCTTCGGTCTTCTGTAACACAGACACACACACACACACACACACACACACACACACACACACACACACATATATACACACACACACTGATAGCAGTCTCAAGGACTGTTTGGGAAAAGAGGGGCCAGGTATGAAAATGTCATAATGAAACTGATTATTTTGTATAACTGTTAAAAACTAATATAAAAGAAAGAACACTTTCAAAGTTTGGTCTTTGTGGTTCAATGTGTCCCTTGTAGTTCATACCACATTGCTATAGTAACAGACTTGAGCCCATGAGCCTCGTTTTCCATCAGCTTGAAAGGAAAGAAAGTTAAGTAAAATATTTCTAGTGAGTAGCCATTGAAGAAATGCAATTGTAACATTGTTGGTGTTGTATAAATGGCTTGTACTATTATGCATTCTTATGAATCGTACACTGCCAAGTATTATTAACAGAGTTAGTGTGTGTCCCTTTAAATATCTATTCACTTATCTGTTCTTAGTTATGAATAAATTATAAAAAAAATCTTGAACCTCAATTACAGTTTTCATGCACACTGCCCCCCTGGGGCACTAAATACCTGTGTCTCCAGCAGCTACGTCCATGTGGAGATTTTTTTTTTTAAGGATTTAAAATTTTTATTTATTTATTTATTTATTTATTTATTTATTTATTTATTTATTATTTTTGACACTTTTTTATTAAATATTTTCTTCATTTACATTTCAAATGCTATCCCCAAAGTCCCCTATACACTCCCCCTGCTCTGCTCCCCAACCACCCACTCCTGCCTCCAGGCCCTGGCATTCCCCTGTACTGAGGCAAATGATCTTCACAATACCAAGGGCCTCTCCTCCCATTGATGGCCAACTAGGCCATCCTCTGCTGCATATGCAACTAGAGACACAGCTCTGGGGGTACTGGTTAGTTCATATTGTTCTTCCTCCTATAGGGTTGCAGACCTCTTTAGCTCATTGAGTAATTTGTCTAGCTCCTTCATTAGGGACCCTCTGTTCCATCCAATAGATGACTGTGAGCATCCACTTCTGTATTTGCCAGGCACTGGCATAGCCTCTCAAGAGGCTGTCAGCAAAATCTTTCTGTCAGCAAAATCTTTCTGGCATATGCAATAGTGTCTGGGCTTGGTGGTTGTATATGGGATGGATCCCCAAATAGGGCAGTCTCTGGATGGTCTTTCCTTCTGTCTCAGCTCCGAAATTTTCCTCTGTAACTCCTTCCATGGGTATTTTGTTCCCCATTCTAAGAAGGAGCGAAGTATCCCCATGTGGAGATTTTTTTTTCTTTACCTACCGAACTGCCTCACCTGCCTATCTTCTGTATCATTTACTGTACATCTCTTTCCCTCTGTTAACATTTGTGCAATTCTGGAAGAGACAGGCTTTATTGTAATATATCATGATGATCCTTAGGATGACTAACATTTACTTTGTTCTTATTGAGAGTCAATGAATATTTGTGAAATAAAGTAAGGTAGGAAAGAGTAAAGGAAGAAATTGCATATGAAAATATTTTTAGATCTTTTTTATTTTATCTGAAGTTGGGTAGGTTGGGGAGAATGGTGGGAGGGAGGGTATAGGGAACTTTCGGGATATCATTTGAAATGTAAATGAAGAAAATATCTAGTAAAAAAACTAAAAAGAAAAAAGATTAAATAGGAAAAAAATCTAAATAGCTTATTAGCATACACACATTTGTATAAAGTAATACCAAATTGACTATTGCTAGAGTGAGAAAGCATTTTCTTTTAATCCACATGATGTTCAAGATCCTGATTTTTCTAACATTTTAATGCTATTTTGTTGTAATTGATTTAATTCCTATTATAGTGGGTTTTCTTTTTTATTTGTGTTATTTGTATTGTGTATAAGTCTCACATAGAGTATATTGAATTCCGTTTTCTTATGTCATGGTATCTCTGATTTTGCTGCAGTGTCTGTGTGTGTCTATGTGTCAGAGTATGAGAATGAATGACTGGGATCCAGGCTGAGTCAATTGCTCCATTCAATACAGTGGTGACTGGTAAAGACTTGACCTATGGAAAACTCTACCCTAAACTAGAGAATCTCAGTACTCATGCTGGAACTTCAAAATGTGAACAAAGGTTTCCCCACTTACTGTAATGCGACTTTGTTAGGATGAGAAACCTAGACTTGTTGTAGCTGCCTTGGCTTCCTGCCTGGATACAAAGCCAGCATACAGAGTGAGCAGAACTGAGCCAAGAGAATCCGAGAGAAACAGAGCCAAGCCTTGATGGTATTGTGAACCACTGGATCAAATGGTGCCTGGAGCCTGCCCTTCCTCTAGACTTTTCATTATGTGGGCCAATAATTTCCTTTTTTTTTTTAAAGGTTGATTTGTGTTCTCTGTTTTATTCCAATTTAAGTATCCCTCTTGGTATAGAAAATAATCAATACATTTCTGTTTCCTGACTTCTTAACTTGCTGGTTGCTGTGCCATGAAGGGGCACATTTTCTTACTTGACTTTGGTCAGCTTATTTTAACAAACATTATTCTAGGAAAATCTATGCCTTTTATAACTCAAATTTCAATTAGCTTGTAGGTTGATAGTCCTGAGGTGAGGTGAGGGTGACAGGCCACTGACACCCGACTCATAAACAAGATCAAAACCCAGATGTGATCAGTCTGTTCCCTGCCCTGTTTTCCCATACTATTTTTGCATCAACCAGTTTTTTACTCCATTTTGAGTATGGAGATGATGCTGAGCTTGTTCAAAACATAGCACCGTGCGCCTGGCCTCTCCCAGAAGGCAATGACTGATAAGTTAACATATTCCTAAAAAGGATGCTACTTCAATGCTTTACTAAGTTGAATTTGTGCTTTAGAAAAACATGGGTGAATAAATAGTCAGACAAGAAACCTACATCCAAGAACTTATTGGATAAAGCAGAATGACAAAGGCGTGTAATGCCCTCACCTGGATTCCATGAAGAGGATACAACAGAGATGTCAATGATTGCAATAATTCCTCTCTCTCTCTGTAGCTTCAACTCAACTAGGTCCCCACTCTTGATGTATCCTACTCAAAGGACTGTTCATTCTGTATCTACAATGATATCCCTCTGGACCTATTGTCCACTCACACATCCTATCATTCATTTGGAGCCAGGACTTCCCATTACCCATATTGCCAGCCTCTGAGATGCTGCTGCTCTCTCTGCAGTACAACAAAATGCTGATGAGATGATCAAGTGTGACTCAAACTGTGGATACAGCAGCAGCAGCAGCAGCAGCAGCAGCAGCAGCATTTCTAGCAGATATCCAGTCTTATTTGCTGCCTTGCTCTTTGTTATCATTTGTGTATTCATTTCAGCTTTTAGCTTTTGTTTCTCTAACTTGAAAATCCTTGTATTCTGCTGTAGAGTTTTAAATTCTTTGTTTAAATGTATATGTGCATATATGATATGATATGATATGATGTAGCACAGCATAGTATACCATAAGATAATGTAATATAAGCTAAGCTAAATGAGTTAATATAAACAATTAAGAGGAATAAAAGAACCTATGATTTGCCTTGGACATCTGTGGAGGGATAAGGAATTCTTATTTTCTTTGGTACCAAGCAAACTTCTAAAGCTGGTGAATTTATTATTATTCAATAAATGCTGATATTGCTGAATGACACAATTGTGTTACTCTTAATTTCTGACATAGTATGCTAATGCTCAGAATATAGATACACAGGGTGTAGGCTTTTCCTCAATGTGTATGAACATGTTGCTCATTTCCCCCAAATAATATGAACGTTGTCCATTTTTCATATTCTTTTTAGCTAAGATAATCCCTACAACTCATTGAGCTTTGATCAGCACACAATGTATAATCATGACTCTAAATTGTTATAGTTAATTTTGCTCTCAGTTTGATTTTTCAAAGGGTGATATTTGGCAATAATTTAATCACAATTATGATTATCAGGATAAGACAATGAAATAGAGTGAGGCAATATATTTCTGAATTGAATCGAAGCAAGTTTTTGTCTTGTGTTTGAAGAAGACTGAGGTGTATTATGAAGTGTTATTTGCATTTTAAACAATGAATCATTTCTGTGGAATGTTTTCTATAAAACAGAAAAGATGAGGCTGCACGGAGATATGGTTGAATGTCTAGGCTTAGATGTTCATAAAAACTAAATGCCAGATTTGTGTGTTTCAATCATCTCTAAGATGTAGAACTCATCCTGTATGAAGAATGGCAGGAATTTGCTCCTTTCTTTGCATGTGACAAGCCACAATTGAGTGCTTTCTGCTCTGTGCTCCTTCACCTGAGCAGGATAACACTGTTAAATCATTCTATGAAGACAAAAATGTGCAGACATTGGGGAAACATAGCAAATAGGAAACAACACAAAGGAAGTCTAGTTATGGCTCTCTTATTCACTTATTAAGATTGATAAACTGCAACATATGTATTCATATTTATTATACATAGATACATACACTGCATTTGTGTCAAAGCCTGTATTTTACCAATTCTTTGACACCTCTACTCATTTACTTTAACACTTGAGAAAGAGAAATTCTTTGACTCCCTTTGTCCTCTATACTTCATTACAGGGTCTCTCTTAGTAGCAGGTACTATGATTTAAATGACTTGAAGAGACTGGATTTGGTGGGTGGGTGAGGAAGCACCCTCTTAGAGGCAAAGGGGAGGGGGAAGGGCTGGGGGTTTCACAGACTTTTTCTTTCTTTCTTTTATATTTTAAATATTAGTTATTTTTATTTATTCTTTAATATTTTTAAAGTCCACACTTTATCCCCCTTCAATCCACCCTCCAACTGTTCCATATCCCACACTTCCCTCCTCCTCCAAGAGGATATCCCCCACCCCACCCCTACCCACCAGACTCCCCCTTTCTGTGGGGCCCCAAGTCCCACAAGATTTAGGTGTATCTTCTCTGACTGAGTCTAGACAGGGCAGCCCTCTGCTGTATATGTGTTGGGGGCCTCATAACAACTGTTATATTCTGCCTGGTTGCTGGCTCAGTGTCTGAGAGATCCCAGAGGTCCAGGTTAGTTGAGATTGCTGGTCTTCTTTTGGGGCCACCCTCCTCCTCAGCTTCTTCCAGCTTTTCCCTAATTCAACCACAGGGGTCAGCAGCTTCTGTACTTTGGCTGGGTGTAGTTATCTGCATCTGACTCTTTCAGATGTTTGTTGGGCCTTTCGGGGGGCAGTCATGATAGGCCCCTGTTTGTAAGCATACCATAGCATCAGTACTAGTGTCAGTTCTTGGTGTCTTCCCCAGAGATGGATCCCAACTTGAGCCTGTCACTAGACCTGCTTTTCCTCAGGCTCTTCTCCATTTTGTCACTGCAGTTCTTTCAGGCAGGAACAATTCTGGGTCAGAGCTTTTGACTGTGGGAGGCAACACCACAACTCCACTTGATGCCCTGTCTTCTTTCTACTGGAGGTAGACTCTACAAGTTCCCTCTCCTCATTATTGGGCATTTCATCTAAGGTCCCTCTTTTTGAGTCCTGAGAGTTTCTCACCCCCCAGGTCTCTGGTACATTCTAGAGGGCATTCCCCCCCCCACACACACACACCTCCTACCTCTGGAGGTTGCCTGATTTTGTTCTTTCTGCTGTCTCTCAGTCCTGTTCCCCCCCCCCTTCCCCATAAGTGATCATGTTGCCCTCTTCCCCTTCCTGTTAACTTTCGCATCCAGGTGCCTTCCTCCCTCCCCTGCTCCCATGATTGCTTTTTTCCCCTCCCAAATGGGATTGAGGCATCCTCAAGTGGGCCTTTGACTTGCTAAACTTCTTGAGTTTTGTGGATTGTATCCTGACTATTCTCTCCTTTTTTTGGCTAATATCCATTTATTTGTGAGTACATAGTATGCATGTCCTTTTGAGTCTGAGTTACTTCACTCAGGATGATATTTTATAGTTTCATCCATTTGCCTGCAAAACTCATGGTGTCTTTGTTCCTAATAACCTAGTAGTATTCAGAAAAGAGACCCTTCGTCTCTCAGTGGCTATCATTTGTCATTGACTCCTCTGTCAGTGGTGGGATTTTGATCCTACCTTGCTCCCTCTGTGCTGGGAATTTTGCATGGCTTGAGGTCATGCATGTTCTGTACATCCTGTCACAATTGCTGTGAGTTAATATGTGAAATTCTCCTCTGTGTCTGGAAAACACCATCTCTTTGATGTTATCCATTGTTTCTCAGCCTTACAATTTCTCTTGAACTTTTCCATAAAGATGCCTGAACCTTTAGGGAAGGGGTTGCATATGTACATTGCACTTAGGTTTGAGGACTTGCCGTTTGTTATTCTTTGCTAAATAATGAGTTGAGAACCTTTGTCTTAATAGCCATCTACTGCAAAGAAATATGCCTCTGATAAAGACTCAGAGATGATGTGAACTATAGACATAGCAATACTACTATAAATTATTTTAATACCACATACATGGAGGATATGATATATTTTATGTTACCATAGAACCTGACTGATCTAGGCACAGGGCTGTCATTCATTTAATTTGTCAGATGGATTCCATGTCATAGAGTAGGCCTTAGATGCGATCAGAAATTAGTTGATTACTCACCTAGCCTTTATTCCGCTGTCACATCAATTGTAAAATCTTGTCACAGTTTTAGTTTGTAGGCTTTACATCTGGGCGATATTTGCTTGCTTACTCCCACAGTAGTATATAAATCTCCTGTCCCATGATAGCTAGTCTATAATAATGAAGCCTCCAGGAAAGGACCAGCGGAATCTTCTTGTTTTGTGATTCAAGTATGTATAGACTTCAGGAATAGGGTCTTTCTGTCAATTTCCAGAAGTTAGCTAATAGTATTGGTAATAGCCTATAACTGCTAAGGGTCAATGTGACCTGACTGGCCAAAAACTTCAAAGAAAGAACCCTATTCTTTGTACTGGAGATTTTATTTGGTAGCATCTAATGTTAGTATTGTTGCTATTGTGTTATAAATATAGGAATAAACCTATTTAACAAAGACCTCATAGGTGGACCTTGAATTTTTTTTTTTATTGTCTGTAATGATATGCACATTACAATAAAAACAAAGATTCCTGCAATAGATGGTCTTATGATTTGAGTTCTCAAAAAAAAAATCAACTTAAGGTGGGCATTTTAATGAATTAAATCTAAACAGCTACATTATCTGAACTGAAGGGAGATGGGCAAGAAGATAAAGAGCAGAAGAGGGCAAGGTAATGTGACAAAGTCATGAAATCTTTGAGAACCACCCATATAGCAGTTATTACCTGTAGAAACAAAGTACTTGGACTCCCAATTGGTCTTGTCCATGACCTCTATTCATGTTTGTGTGTTCATTTGTGCATGTGTTTGGTGCAGAAATGTGTGTTCACAATCCTAGGCTATGAAGTATTCATGACATCGGGTACAAGTTCTACTGAGATTGTATCAATGAGTTCTTGCTTTGGTGCTAAGTCTAAAACGCGGAAGGATTCTGATATGTGTACCATAAGGACGGAAGGATTCTGATATGTGTACCATAAGGACGGAAGGATTCTGATATGTGTACCATAAGGACATTATATCACGAGAAGGAAGAGAGGGATTGAGAAAAGTGCTTGTAAGAGTATTTGCCAAAAGTGAGTGATTTATGGTAAATAAAATAAAGACCTAGGTACTTGGGGATTAGGCAATAAAGTGAATTGAACTTGACATCATTATGTGGCGATTCAAGAGCTATAGAATGTTTATATTTTGCTGGGTTAATTATGAAGTTCATATATATGTAAACAAAAATATGCTTACTGCTAAGACATAGCATTTGCCTTTCTCTACACTTTTAATTGAGTGCTGTGTTAATTTTGGGAAGCACAAAATTGCATGAGGGTTCCTGGGTGTTGAGAAACTGCTGTGAATATACACATATACTCCCACACAAATAGAATTTCCCTCAGTCTTATATGTAGTAATGTATAGTTGAGATAGCTAAAAACTGTATTTAAAAATTATAAAAACTTTCATGTAGAACTGAACCATACTTTCAAAAGGAAATATAAGGAAATAAAATCATTCTGAAATTATATAAGAATTTTAATATGAAGAAAACCTGTCATTTTTAATTTTTGGAAAGGTGTTGCAATAAAACATTATTTCTAAATCTTTGTGTAACATTTAATGACTCCGGGTTTAATTTTCCCCATTTGTAAAATTATGTTGGGCACCTCCTTACCTTATGGGAGGGAGGCCATTGAAAATCTAATGAGTTAATGTTTATAGAGTCTTTTGGGCCTTTAGATGAAAGGTACAATATAAATCCAAAATATTAATGTTTAAGTGTGAAGTTCTCTAATTACTTCCCATTGCCTCAGGGACATTACTGCAGATTTATACCTTTCCCCCCAAATACCTGGCACAGTTGGTATGTGAAGCAGCATAATTTTTGGTGAACCATTATAAGTCTACAGTCATTACCATGTGTCAAAAGTAGTTTAAGTATGCACATTACATTTACATATTTTGCATCTTAATATTTACCTTGACTCATTTATCAATATAACAAGTTTTAAGGTCATTTGTTATTATGCTCTCTTATTTGTGCTGTTGCAAGGAAAAAATATCTGAGATACAGGAATAAAGAAATGAGATGACTTTTAGAGAAAATGAAAGAATATTTTGTTCATTGTTTTCATTTTAATACTACACCATGTCAATAGTCAGTAGCCATCTTAGAATAAGAAAGGAAGAACGTAAATATACTAGTCAGTGTTCTGTAAAGGAACAGGACTGAAAGACTGAATATCTATCGATCTATCTATCTATCTATCTATCTATCTATCATCTAGTTATCATCAAGAGGATTAATTATAATTGGTTATAGGCCATGATCCAGCTGGTCTAACAGTGGCTATCAAGGACTCATTAATTGTTTGATCCATGGGACTGGATATCTCATCTGTTACTTATTATAGGTTGGAATCCTAAAGAAGTCTATTCTTTGCAGTGAGAGGCAAGCCAACAAAGAGAAAAAACTTCCTTCTTCCATGGCTGCCACCACAAGGTTTGGCCCAGATTAAAGGTGAATCTACCTACCTCAAAAACCCTGGACTAGAGATGGGCATTACCACTTCAAATTATTTAATTAAGAAAAGCCTCTCCCTCACAGGTGTACCCAAATGCTTAGCTAATTAGCTAATTAGTTAATTCCCTATGCAGTTAAGTTGACAACCAAGAAACTATCTGAGTAATGTTAGTAAGGAAAAATCCATTTAAATAATTATTGCATTACTACATATTAACTATACATGCCTTTAAGACTTATATGTAATCAAATGTTACATCCTCATAATATCCCTTTGAGTACTAGATGAGATTTTGGAACTCAGATTCAAAGAAAATACACAAAATCAGAAATTTAACTAGATCCAGGTCACAGCTTATTTAAACCAAATTGATGTGACTCATGTACTTGTAGTATAATAATTCTACAAAATATTACCTTCCAATCTATTCTGCCTGTTTCCCTGTTTTGTGTCCCACGAAATTCAAGCTGAACAAGATAATTTTAATAACAAAATAATTATGAGTCGAACGTAGAAGGAATTCTCAATAGAAGCTATGTTTTTTTTTTTGTTTTTTTTTTTTTTTTGCCTGGTTTTTCTGTGTGAGCTGCTTATTTGGCTCCTTGCCAAATCAATAAGCATAAACACTGAAATTGCAAGGAGATGGATCCAAGACACAAAGCTCATTTTTGTTAGACTCGTGTTGAAAGCACATAGCTGAGGACATGGCACATGAAAGTCGGTACAAGAACAGTGGCCTGTGGATCTGCACTGAGTCCTGGAAACAAGGTTCTTTATCTGTACCTACTCTCAGCCTAAAATTCTTTAGCAGACACATATTTTTTTCTCTGATGATGATTGGACAAGGCTCCAATCTAAGAGTATAGCAGAATATTATTAGGAATAATCTCATTGTTCTTTATTATAATTTTATTCCCTGTTTCCCTCTCTCCCTACTTCTTTCTCTCTCTCTCTCTCTCTCTCTCTCTCTCTCTCTCTCTCTCTCTC
>NC_034591.1:81484971-81506079 GCF_900095145.1 Mus pahari
AGGAGAAGATGGCCTAATCGGCCATCACTGGGAAGAGAGGCCCCTTGGTCTTGCAAACTTTATATGACCCAGCACAAGAGAAGGCCTGGGCCAAGTAGTGGGAGTGGGTGAGTAGGGGAGCAGGGGCGGGGGTGTATAGGGAACTTTCGGGATAGCATTTGAAATGTAAATAAAGAAAATAATAATAATAAAAAAATAAATGAAAAAAAAAAAAAAGAAAAAGAAATGGGCCTTCCCATCAGGTTTAAAAGAGAGCCAAGAATGGCTCTGCATGAACCTCTTCAGCCAAACTATTCAATCGAATGTAAGCTGATCCTACCACTGGAGGCCTTGTTGGACTACAAAGGATGGCCAGGTCAGACTCTATCTTCCTTACTAGGAGTACTCACTTTGTCACCCTCATAGAGTCCAGGAAGCTAGCACTGTACTAGGCTTCCTCTCCACACCCAGATGTCCACAATCCCAACTGTCTCTCCCTTCAATCTCTCCTTCCATTCCCACACGTGATTCCTCCAGCTCTCATCCCCAATTGCTCCCCCAGTTCACCTGAAGAATCTATTGTATTCATCCTTTCTAAGGATGCTTTTCCCACTTAACTCTCACCTTTAACTAATTATAACTTTATAGCCACTTTGTAGTCTAGCTTCACAAATATAACAGGATTAAAAATCATCTGAAAGGGGTTCAATGCTCATCTTTTCCACTGAGAACAGTTTTTTTTCCCTGTTAATTTTCCTCTTGTTTTGAGATCATTTTTGTATAATCAGTGACTCAATAGAAGGTCAATTTTTTATGACAAGCATAGGTCCAGTGCCCTAGGTGTATAGGTAGTACCCTTTTCCATTGCCTAGGTGCATAACCAGCAGTATTTACAGTGACAGAGAAGATAATTCACTGGTGACTAACTTTCCAGATTTTTGAAGATACATGCAGTTGAGACTGTCACTATAAACTCTTTGACAGTATTTAGAATTCAGTAAAAATCACAGACAATGCAGAGGAGAAAAAATACCTTTAAGTATTTATTTCTAAAAAATAATGTTTATTGCTTCATAACAAATAAGAGCCATCTAAATTTATTTTTGTACCTGTTATAGACACAGGTTACAGGATAATAAGTATGGTTCATTTATTAGACTCATGTATAAATTACTAATTTGGGTTAGTTTAAATCTAGGTTTACAGCTGCTTCAATGATATTAAAATAATCCTGTCAACTATTTTCCTAATGAAGTAATACCAAATGTTTATCTGTTTTTTGTCTATTTAATACATAAGTATAATGATTTTGTAATTTGTGGTAGCAGAAGGGATTTAGAAACACAGATGATTAACCACAGACTAAGGCACCAACTTAGACTGAAAATATTAAAAATTGTTTGTGCACATACATTCCTACATATATATTGATTTATGATAAAGTTATCAGCAAGTAATTCAACATCATATTGAGGGGTATAAATGTCTCAGATTTTGATACAGATGCAATTCTGAGATGCAGATATAGTTCATTCAATTATAAAATAAGACCACAAAAACACTGGTTTATATTGCTTATATAAATTAAATGTGTGATGAGGAATTCAGAAAATTGAACGGTCTTGTTAGAAAGTTTCCTTGTAAGACATGAATTTTTAGTCAGAAGACATCCTATGTTAAGAGATCAGTGACCTTGTCAAACGATCTTTTGAAAAAAGAATGTAGAAGCAACAGTCTTTGTTAATTTTTTTTGTTTTTTGGGACAGGGTTTCTTTGTGTAGCCTTGGCTGTCCTGGAACTCACTCTGTAGACCAGGCTGGCCTCAAACTCAGAAATCCGCCTGCCTCTGCCTCCAGAGTGCTGGCATTAAAGGCATGCGCCACCACACCTGGCAGAAGCAACATTCTTGAAATAGCACACTGGGCATGTTTTGCTTATAATCAATGGCCATCATTATGTAGACCTTCAGGAAAGATAATTCATTAACAAAACCTGAAAAATGAAGTGAAATGAATGTGACTTTCATTCATAAATTTCCTCCCAAACACAGCTATGTTGGACAGAGTTTTCTGGAGCACAATAAAGTAAATGTATTGATTGTTACTGGAAAAGCAAAGTGTTCAGATTTTCAGGCAATCTGTTCATTAATAGATGGCTTGAAATTTTTGAAAAGTGGCAGCTGTTTCCCAACATTGTAGTGCCAGTTACTACACTATTGTTCATTCTTCTTCATTATAACCTCAAATGATATAAGCAGCAGAGGGGGAATTCCACAAGATTTTCACTGTGTGTCATTGAGGAGGGTGTATACAGTGAGTGATCAAGTAGGGGTTTTTTGTGTCTTTTTTGCCATTCCAGTAGAAACTTTTGTATAATATTTTTCTACTTATGGTAGGGTGATAGATGCTTTATTATAATATAAATATTTAAGTATAACAGTGATTTAGCATTATTTAAAATGCTGTATACTTACTCTTTATCTTATGGTACAACCAACTGATTTTATTAATTTAAACTTTTTTTTTTTTTTTTTTTTAATAATTCACTTTACATCCCACTCACTGCCGCCCTCACCTTCTTCTCTGAGTAGGGTCCCCTGCGTATCCCTACAAACCTAGCACTTCAAATCTATATAAGGATAGCTGCTTCCTCCCCCACTCAGGTCAGACGAGGCAGCTCAGCAGGAATAACACAATCCACATACAGGCGAAACTTTGAGGATAATCCACGCTCCAGTTTTTCAGGATCCACATAAAGACCAAACTGCACATATACTACACATGTTCTCTTTGACAGTTGGTTCAGACTCTGAGAACTCCCATGGTCCATGTTAGTTGACTCTGTTGGACTTCCTCTGGAATTCCAATCCCCTTCTGTGCCATCAATCCTTCCTCCAAATCTTCTCTGAGAGTCCCAAAGTTCCATCCACTGTTTGGCTTGAGTTTCTGCATTCCTCTAATTCAGCTGTTGGGTGAAGCGTCTCAGAGGATAACATGCTCCTGTCTGCAAGCATAACAGGTTTTCATTAATAGTGTCAGAGATTGGGGATGGGTCTCAAGTTGGGCTTGTTATTGATTGGCCGATCCCCCCAGCCTCTGCTCCATTCCCTAGACCTGCATTTCTTGTAGACAGGATAAATTTGGGGTTGAAGGTTTTGTGGGCAAGATGGTGTCCCTATAACTCTACTGGGATTCCTGCCTGGCTATAGGAGGTGGCCCCTTTAGGTTCCATATCCCGATTATTGTGAGTTACAGCAAAGTTCGGCTCCACTGATTCTTGAGGGCTTCCTTTATCTCAGTTTTCTTTTCTGTCCTGGAGATGCCTCCTCTACCTCCTTATCTCCCTCAGCTGGAGATTTCCATTCATTTTCATGATGTCTAGCCTGTCCTTCCCCACCCATGATCCTGAACCCCTCATTCCCTCCACGTCTCCCCATTCTCCCAGCTCCCTCCTTCCATCTGCCCCTTATGACTATTTTATGTCACATTCTAAGTGAGAGTCAAGCTTCCTTGCTTGGGCCTTCCTTCTTGTTTAGCTTCTTTGGGTCTGTGGCTTGCAGCATGGTACCCGTATTTTATGGCTAATATCAACTTATAAGTGAGTACATACCATGCCAGTCCTTTTGGGACTGTGCTACCCTACTCAGGATGACATACTTAAGTTCCACCCATTTGCCTGAAAAATTCATGATGGACCATTCTTTACATAACCATGAATAATATATAATATCTTGGTGAAACTCTAATTAAGCATGTGAAAGATCTGTATAACAAGAACTTCAAGTCCATGAAGAAAGAAGTTGAAGAAGATGTAAATATCTCCCATGCTCATGGATAGGTAGGACTAACAGTGAAAATGGCCATCTTATCAAAAGCAAACTACAGATACAATACAACTCACATCAAAACTGCAACACCTTTCAATAGACCTTGAAAGACATGGAAAAACAAACAAACAAACAAACAAAAACCCCCAAGATAGTCAAAACAATCCTGAACAATAAAAGAAGTTTGGGAGGAATCACCATCCCTTACCTCAAGCTGTACAATAGAGAAATAGTGATAATAACTGCATAGTATTGACAGAGACAGACATGTTGATCAATCAAATCAAATCAAAGACCCAGAAATAAATCAACATATCTATAGACACTTGACTTTTATTAAGAAGCCAAAACCATACAATGGAAACATGAAAGCATCTTCAACAAATGATGTTGGTCTAACTGGATGTCTTTGTGTAGACGAATGAAAATAGATGCATATTTATTATCCTGCCCCAAACTCAAGTCCACGTGTATCAAGGACCCCAACATAAAATTGGATATACTAAATCTCTTAGAAGATAAAGTGGGAAATACCTTTGTACACATTGGTACAGGGAAAAATATTTCTTAAGCAAAACACCAATGGCCCATGCTCTAAGATCANCAATTGATAAATGGGACCCCATGAAACTGCAAAGTGTATCTAAGGCAAAGGATGCCATCAATAGGATAAATTGCAGCCCACAGACTGGGAAATGTTCTTCACCAATTCTACCTCTCACATAGGATAATATCCAAAATTTACAAAGAACTCAAGAAGTTTAACACCACCAACCCACATAGCCTGATTTAAAAAGTGATGAGGAGCTAAGCATAATTCTCAACAGAGGAATCTCCAATGGGCAAGAAGCACTTAAAGAAGTGTTCAGTCCTTAGTTATCAGGGAAATGTAAATTAAAACAACTCAATGGTTCCATCTTACACATATCAGAATGGCTCCATCTTACACATATTAGAATGGCTAAGATCAAAAACTCAAAAGACGCACATCCTGGCAAGGATGTGAAGAATGTGGAACACTCCTTCATTGCTGGTGGGAGTGAAAACTTGTGCAACCACATCTGAAATTAGGTTGGAAATTTTGCATTAAACTGGGAATAGTTCTACCTCAAGACCCAACTATACCACCCCCAGACATATACTTCAAGATGTTCCAACTTCCCATAAGATACTTGTTCAACTATGTTCAAAGCAGCTTTATTCATAATACTCAGAAACTGGAAACGACCTGCGTATCCACAACTGAAGAATGGATAAAGAAAATGTGGTACATTTACACAAAGGATCAAGTAGTTTTAAGAGGTAGGACACAAGCAAAGGCTTGTAAACTGAATATTGGACTGCTAACTCACTGTTTCCTGTGTTATAGAGAACATGGGCACATCACCATGTGGAGTTATTAAAAGTTGCACACTTTTCTATGACATTTCTATGAATCTGTTTCATAATCTCATATTCTGCCTGGTTTGTACAATATTTCTACATCATGTTCCTTCTTTTTCCTTGACCGACTGATCAATGGACTGTGGTATAGATTTATCTATTGGTGCTGGGCTACAGATCTCTACATTATATCCATTTGTTTCTTTTCTGATTGTCTTCTTCTTCTTCTTCTTCTTCTTCTTCTTCTTCTTCTTCTTCTTCTTCTTCTTCTTCTTCTTCTTCTCCTTCTTTTTGTAAAGAGAAGCATCCTTGGGTATAATAAGGTTTAGAATGTAGTTAATAATTATGATGGTCTAGCAATGTGGCAATAATAGATTCTTTTTTTAAAAAAACCATGAAGAACTAGCTGTCAGTGTTGTTTTGATTTGCATTTCACTAACAGCTAAGGATGATGAACACTTTTTGAAGTGATTTTTTTTTTTGTCCATTCTTATTTCTTCTATGGACAACATGTTTAGATACTTCATTATTTTTTTTTTTAATTTGCCCATTTGTTTCCTTGTCACATTGTTTTTAAACTATTTGTATATTCTGGATATTGTCCCTTACTAGATACATAGATGATAAAAATGATTTTCCTACTCTGTGCTTTTTTCACTTGATTGTTTTCTCAGCTTGACTGAATATTTTGAGCTTTGTAAAGCTTCAATTGTTTACCCTAATTCCTGGGTAAATTGAATCATTTTCAGAAAGTCCTCTCCCACATCTATATCTTGTAGGGGACTGTTATGTTTTCTTTTAGTACATTTGCTGCTGTGCATTGGACATTGAAGTTATTGATTCATGTGTGTCTAGTTTTGTACAAATTAGCAGATATGTGTCAAATTTCATTCATCAGGTGGACATCCAGTTTTCCAGCACCAGTTCTTGAAGATGCTGTCTTTTCTACAGTTTTTGTTTTTATATGCCATCTATAGATATGAGTACTCATATTGTGTCTTCTATTCTAGTAGTCTACAGGGCTGGTTTTTTTTTTGCTGGCACCATATTGTTTTTATTATTATAGCGCTATAATGTATCTTGATGTCTGGTAGGTGCATATTTATTCAGTACTGTAATATTTTCTTGAATAATTGATCCCATGATTAGTTTGAAGTGCCATTCTTTGTCTCTCTTGATTAGTTTTAATTTGAAGACTATTTTACCAAACATTAAGATAATAACACTTGTTTCCTTCCTTATCTATGTTCTTTGGAATACTTTTCCCATAGTTTCAGGGTTTAAAATTAGTGGCAATGTGGCATCAGAGAAAACATAGGAAGTCAGTCTTTAGTGCCATTGAAGGGGAACTTAGAATAGAGACAGAAAAAAAAACAAAAAAACAAAAAGGATTCATATTTTCATATTCAGCATTCTGCTTTCACTTGTTTCAAATAATTAAACTTTCAAAATATTGAATGATCAATCATTTCATTATACATATTAAAACAAAAAACCCAACAAAATAGCACTGATTTATCAATGCTAGACAATATTTATATTTCCACTGGATTGAATTTGTCTAATGAGATAGTAAGAATTTGTAAGATGTTCCCTTTGCCAGTGTAAATCCTGGTGAATAGTGATCACTCAGAGACTACCTCATCTGTTCTTTCCTGGGAGAGCTGAATCAGCTCTCTGAGGGCTTTGTCCCCAATGTTGGCATTATCAACAAAATTTGAGTAATTGATTTAAATCATCCTGAGAGGAGCAGCTCAAAGAGACAAAGATCTAATTTCTGTTTGTCACTTTGATTTTGTGCTGAAACACAAGTCTATAAAACATTGAAACAACAGTCTCTTGTTATTAATAAAAGAGAACAACAATAGATTTTAGTTCAAGGGACAAATCAAGGTAATATTTATTTTATGAACTTGAAATACAATAAAAAAGAGAATTCAACAGTCTTTAAGGAGGAGAACTGAATCATATATTCTCTTTCCCCATTCCACTGCAGAGACTTAAGAAACAAGAAATTCAGGATGCATTTAAAATTCTTATGGTTAAAATTCATACCTTTTATCTTTTGGTAATTTACGATGAGTTAAAACATTTGGTGATTTAAAATTATTAAAATCATTTGGTGATTTAAAACAATTTGTTTCCTATTATGGTAGTTGCAAATTATCTATCATCTATCTATCTATCTATCTATCTATCTATCTATCTATCTATCTATCCTTTATCTATCATATTTTGGTAGGTTTCCTGGTCTCCTACATGCATTACTATGTCTTCTGATACTAGACAAACTTTTCTTTAAACATTTTTGTTCATAAAAGGAAAATAATCACTATCTGTAACGACTTCAAGCTTTTTTCCTTTTATTCTGGAGAGCCGTGAGTTTGAGATTATACTGACCCATAGTGAGTCCTAAATTCATGAGGAGAAATGATATGTCAACCTGGTAAATGTTTTTAAGTTATGAGCCAAAACTTTGTGACTAAGGAATGAGTTTGTTTTATATTAATATGTAATTAGATGTATATGCAATTGTTGGAATCATTCACTGTACAGAGCAGATGAATATTCCTTAAATATAGAAAGAGAATGCAGGCTGGGCAGTGGTGGCACATGCCTTTAATCCCAGCACTTGGGAAGCAGAGGCAGGCAGATTTCTGAGTTCAAGGCCAGTCTGGTCTCCAAAGTGAGTTCCAGGACATCCAGGGCTACATAGAGAAACCCTGTCTCAAAAAACCAAAAAATAAAAAATACAAATAACAAAATAAAAGAAAGAGAATGAGAACTTACAAATTATTTATCATATACAAATGTGGATATGTGAGTGTGTATGTGTGAGTATATACCTATGTGTGTGTATGTATGTGTGTGTGTGTATGTATGTATGTATGTATGTGCGTGTGTTTTCCAAAAAGTTTGCTTCTATAATGTTTTGTGGAAAACACATCTCTATTCCTTAACTATACAGACAATTTAGCAGCATTTTTTGACTTGAGTACACTTTTATATATTAAGTTCTTGAATGAAATTTTGTTATGATGACCTACAGAAGGGTTATATTAATAAGAGTCACAGAATTTATAAGTAATTTCTATATAGTAAAGGAATTTGTTGATGACTTACAGTCTGCAGCTCAACTTCCAACAATGGTCAGCAGCAGCTGTGAACGGAAGTCCAAGGATCTAGCAGTTGCTCAGTTCCACAAGGCAAACAGGAAAAGGAGAGAAAGAGCATCCATCTTCCTTCTTCCAATGTAGGTTTCCAGCAGAAGGTGTAGCCCAGATTAAAGGTGTGTGTCACCATGCCTTTAATCCCAGATGACCTTGAACTCTCATTAAGTCTGAGAGAACCACTTGCTTGTAGATATGATCATAAGCATTGAAAAACATTTAGGAATATTTCACATTAGCAAAGCAATAGTAGTCAGTGACTTCCTAAGGCCTTAGGACTTAATGAGAGAAAGTCCTGAAAATTTTGACAGGGTTTTCAATATCAGATATGGATTCCTTCCTATGGTACAGGCTTCAAGCCAAATTCCAAAGTTATGTTACTATGGTACCAATGGTCACATCTTGCCTGGCTGGTGAACTTTGCTTTGTGTAATTGTCCTATATAAATATGTTTAATGCCTAATAATTAAAATACTTTTTCAAATGTTTTTAAATAAGGATTATACTTTTAGAGGTAGAAGTAATATTGTAACAGAAACATTCATTGTTAATTGTTATGGTAACAATCTGTCCCCAGAATTCTAGAAACACAATTCTGAATATTTATTAAAATTATAGTTCTATAATAATCAAAAGTTAATTCTACTTAATTATGACAATGTTAGTGCTTCACTCCTGTTGGACTAAATGCACAAAAAGGGGCAGAGTAATAGGAATATAAATATACAGCAAGCACAATTAATTATAATTTTAAGTAATATACTTCTAAAAGCAAATTTTAACCAAGTTTCAGGAATTATAAAATGGTTTAAAAATATTTTCTTAGCTACATGAATTTACCAGACACTGTCAAAGAAAACAACTAAATGCTGCAAATAAATATAATCTATGATTAGAAATTTAGTAGCATAGACTTCAATGTGGCAGATAAAGTGGCCAACATTATATTTTTCAGTTTCTCTGTTAAACTTACAATGGCCGAGACTGAAGGATATCTTGAAATATTAACTGATGGTTTGAGGAACTATCAAGTATTAAATGCCTTTTGGCTTATTTTTAGTGTCTAATGAATTGTGATATTTGGGGAAGTATTACTGATGACCATCAATGGTTTATAGCATTACTGTTAGGCTTTTGATATGTAATGCTATTTCTACTAACTTTTCAAACTACAAGTTGAGATTTAACCTCAAATACACTTAAGGAAAAAGTGTAAATATGGAGCATAGAAGGTGATACAACTACTTGTTTATATAGGTTAAGATAGTCAGTGAATTTCCACTAAAAAGATTTAAAATGGCTATCAGAAGGGGATTTTCGTTACCACAGGATATACCTTATTGTTCTACAGAGTGTGCATAGCACTCACCAACAGTCTGTGGCAATTGGTCAGAGGCACAATACAGTACAGAATTGTGGCTCGGAAGTCAGCATAACTTTTCCTAAGCAAATAACCTCCGATCTCCAGAAATTATAATTGGTGACTCAATCACAGAAGTAACTGGTGACTATTGCTAATGAGTAATAGAAAATACATAAATTAATTTGAGATTCTTTAGGAAATGTAATGTCATCTTTTCGACACATTTTAAATATAGAGACTTTACTTAAAATTAGCCATGTTTTAAGATTAATTTTGCATCACAATAAGCTACTTAGTTTGAAATATTTTGTATAATATACAAGGTAAACAAATTTTAAACTTTTCATTACAGTGCAAACATAGAAAAAGCAAGCAAGCACAAATACATAGTTTGAGAATTGAATGTAGGCAAAACACACTGAAGTTAAGAAACAGACCTTTCCCTCCAAATCCGAAGCCTATCCATTTATTCTCATTTTATACTTCTCATTGTTTCTTGTGCTAAATGTTATGTCTGTATTATAATAATTATATTTGTGTGGAAATTTTTTTCCTGGGAAGATGAAAGGTGTATTTTCTCAACTCAGATAAGAATCCCATGCCAGAACTAAGTACAGATACCACCGAAGTTCCAGAAAGTTTTATTGGGGTTACTAACAGAAATATGTGCAAGGAGTGACTTACAGAGAAGAAGTAACACAAAGACAGCTATACCATCAAAGCTCATACAAACATGGGTAAGAGCCCATGAAGGAGGAAACCTGGGGAGCTCACTGCACAGCTCACAGGCTCTTCATTAGGTTGGGGAGTGTCCTTTTCAGGTGACTCTTGTCTAAATTTCTTAAAGGGCAGCTCAATTTCTTCCAATCAGATAGGATGATTTCAGAGTATTGAGTTTACTGTGGCTGAAAGATACCTAGAGAACCTGGTCAATTTCACTGACTTCCTGAAACTATTTTGAATTGTTTTCCTTCCAGCTTAAACAGCTTTTTTTGAAGGATAGGATGTTTCAATCATGGAAGAAACTTTTGCACAACTTTCTCAGGCTTTAAATTCTTTCCTGTTGCAAGGATTCCTAAGCATTGACAAGGGTGAGTACAAATGTCCACCTATGACTATGTAATAGATGGTCATGCCACAGTAGAAGGATCTTCACCAGTGGTTATGAAATATGGCTGATAACAACAGTGATTGATCTATAGACTGAAATATATGTTTAGAAGACAGTTTGACAGGCATATCACATCCATCTTAAAAAACAAAACAAAACAAAACAAAATAAAAAAAAGTACAAGGACCTATGACCTCCCCCTCCACAGGCTTTTATTCTGGCTTACAGTTCCAAGTTTTACCTTCCTCTTGTAGAGTGAAACTTAAATCCAATAGGAATGTTGTAGGTCTTATCTATGGGGCAACCAAGTACCATTGCACAGGCAAGCAGTCCTTCTTAGAATGTTGGTGTTTTAGTATGCATGGTCCAGAGCCAAAGAGGAATGTTGCTGAGAGTTCACCACTGTCAGCCTGCATGGCCTCCTGCTCTAGCACTAATGATGTCAACTGGCAGGGATGGAGTTAACAGTTAACTCCCAAATTAATTTCTCCTTGTCCTGTAGCTAAAGCATTCATATGCAGTGTGTTCAGCAATAGGGTCTTATAGTCTAGTTCTGGCATACAATTGACAGTAGTAGCAATAGCTTTCATGATTTGTGGGGCCTCAAGGAATTCCATGGCCAATAACTCACAGCCCATCCATGACACTAGAGTTATCTGAATAGCTTATAGCTTCTGATTCCTTTCTATCCATATAGGGTACCTTTTGGATTATTTTATTTATTTACATTTCAAGTGTTATCCCCTTTCCTTGTTTCCCCTCCAGAAACCCCCTATCCTATCTTCCCTCCCCTTGCTTCTTTGAGGGTGCTCTCCCACCCACTCCTCCCTCCCTGTTCTGGCATTTCCCTACACTGGGGCATGGGGCCTTCATGGGACCAAGAGCCTCTCCTCCCATTGATGTCCAACAAGGCCATCCTCTCCTACATATGCGGCTGGAGCCATTGAACCTTCCATGTGTACTCTTTGGTTGGTGGTTTAGTTCCTGGGAGCTCTGGTTGATATTGTTCTTCTTCCCATGGGTTTAGCTCATTCAGTCCTTACTCTAATTTCTCTAATTGGGACCCCATGCTCAGTCCAATGTTTGGCTGCAAGAATCTGCTTCTGTATTTGCCAGGCTCTGAAAGAGCCTCTCAGGAGACAGTTATATCAGGCTCCTGTCAGCAAGCACTTCTTGGATTTGTTTTTTTTAACTGAACCAGTTCCAGAAGGCTTACAAGGTAGTTTAAGTACCATTGTACCTGGTTGTCTCTCCAAATTTGCAAAACCAATTTATCACTCATGTAAAAAAAAAAAAATTCCAGAGGATAGACTGGACAAGGCAACACCCTGAGCCATCACCTCATGAAATAGGGGTTGCAAACTCTGAAAGTCTGTTGTCATCTCTTCTCAGCAAATGTGATCCCAGAACCCAGAAGTTCAAAACTAAGACGATAATTAAGTCAAACATAAGCAAGGTCTAAAGCAGCATGTGAAGATTCCATCCATTTGTGTCAATTGCTTCCTCTGTAGACCAAGGTTGTGTAGGGAGCAGGGCTAGCAGGTGATAACTTAATTAGCTACCTTTAATCCTTAGTCATTCTCTCTGAGTCATTATGTTTCTGCAACCTGGAGCTCTTCCTGGTATCCTCCCGACATTTCTCCATACCTGATAAACTCTATTGGTTCTGTCATTATCTGTTTCCACCTCCTCAGGGCCAAAGACAAATGTGGCCCTGTTTTCTCCTGCTACAAATGCTGGCTCCTAAGTTTGCAATGATGGCGGCAGCTTCCTCATACATCATTCCTAGTTATTAGGGGGGTTCCTGACTGGGGAAACCATATTCATCTCTAGCATCAACTTTTACAGGAAAGAAATGTACTTCCCTTAGTCTGGGGGCAGATTACCCACCCATGAACACTCTTGATTACCTTCACATTAATTGTTCTAGGCCACATGTCTTCTGTGTACTGATCTTCAGGCTTTAAAGCCACACGGAAGTTCCTTGGAATAAAATTTGGATTTCTATCATCCTCGCCCCCCCCCACACCTTCCCCTAGTAACCCTAGTAACTCCAGCTTGTCACAAATCTGTCCCATCTGTCATTAATTAAATCCAGACAGACCCAGCTCTGGTTTACCTTTAGCTATTTCCTCTGGGTGGCTCTTTTACTTTGTGGACAGTCTTCAGATCCTTGTCTAAGTCACCGAGTTTCACCAAAGCCTTTCCTGGTTTAAAAAGATTTTGCCTCGCCGATGATCTTGTAGAGCCCTAACTTTAAGACTTCCCCAAAACCTGTTCCCTAGATCATTAGAAATGTGGCTAGTAAAGAGCCTTTGTTCTCTTAGGGCAGCTGAGGATCTTCTGTTCCTCCACCTGACAGCTAGCTAGGCAATTATCTCAGTTGCCCCAGCCAGGCACCCATCTTCCTATGTTTGAGACTGAAAGGAAAATTCAAAGGCTCAAGGCCGAACACTGTCCAGACTTTACAGAGCCCACCCGGCCGCTAAGACTAACAAGGCCATACAGATAAAGGAGTGCTGGAGCCAGCCGGGGCTGTCAAGGTTAGCTCATAAACTCATAAACTCTGCCAAGGAGGCATCTCACCCCGGTTCACTCAGGGTCACACACTGACCAGAGGTGCCCCAGACTAGGCCCCCGGCCTCTGGAATTCTGCCACTCCGGCTGGCTGTACTATCTTGTTGCATTGTATGTTCAAATGAGCCAATCACTGGTGGCTGCACAAACTCTCCCTGCCCCCCCCAACCCTAACCCTACAAAAACCCCTTACTTCTGAGGGACTGGGTCAACTTCCTCTATCTCCTGCGTGAGATATAAGTTGGCCCGGGGCCTCGTAAATAAAGTACCTCATGTGATTTACAGCAAGGTGTGTATAAGGTGTATTTCGAATTCCTGGGGACCCAAGAGAGTTCTGGACCAGAGGGAGTTCCTCCTTTCGGGGTCTTACAATCTCAGCAAGGCATCTAATGCTCTATAACAACCTTGAAGTCTTGCTGGATCAACATTTGTTTAACTCCTCTGTGAACACAGTTCTACTTGTTCCAGGGAATTGGGGTTCAAATCCAGATGCCCTTTGTCCTAGTTCCTTCAATAGCACCTGCCCCTCTTTTTATTCCTCATATGTATGGGACCTCATTTGGAGATAACCAAGTGTTCCTTTGATTACCTTTGAGAAGACAGTCCAACAAGGACTAATTTTCCTCATACTGTCTCAGGATATGTAGCTTTTGCCTTAAGAAGAGGCATTTTCCTCTCTCCACAGCAGACAGAATGATCACAACTGCTCCCTTGTCCCACAGCCTCACAATCCATACTATGTCAAGGTCCTTCATCACTTGTACAAATGTCTTCCCTAATCCCAGTAGTTCAAGTGCTGAGTGTTTCCGAATAATACTAAATATCTTATACTGGAACATTAAAAAGGCCCCCATTTATGTGTTGGAACCACACATTTCCCCTTTTCCTCCTAAGGTTGGGCTTGATGGGTATATTCTACTGCATTTACTACTGCTCTGTAATCTTCTCATTTATGTATCTAATTTAGTTTCCAAATCAGAGACTGACAGGATGCCACCCACCTCTCCCTATGTTGTTGCAAGTGCTCATTAATACAACAAATTCCTGCATGGCTGCCAACTTAGCCTTAGATACATTTCTAACTATACACAGCAGAGGCCACAAAACTGCTTGCTGATAATCTTGACTCTTGTGTACTAATCTTAAACACTAAAATTTTTTGATACCTTTTACTGTTTTGAGGACATCTCTATATTCACGGATTGGACCCTACTCATCAAGCAAATGTGTCACTCTTTATCACATAGGTGAAGACTGTCACCTTGGGATTCCTCCCATAGACACGACTAATGTGGATGACTCAACCTTAGTCACATATGTCATCACCCATAGCAAGAACTCTTCAACCTCTATCACAGACAAAGGAACAATAACACGGATCATACAGAAGAGGAAAACTCTATTATGATTTCCTCCATGATTCTCAGGCTCTGTCACATGACATCCATAAGCAGGACCATGCTTCACTCCTTCCCAATTCATCTCTGGTTCTCTCATGTTCCTGTCCAGGTGCCAATTTTTTGTGTGATAAAATATTTCCTGAGGAGGCACAACACACATATCTACTCACCCTATGTAGAGTAATTTTAATCTACAACATGACTGCTCTGACAGGGGGCCACATCCAAAGATACGATGTTGCCAGAATGCAGACAAACCCTGGATTACAGTATTATCTGACTAAAATACAGATATGCCTCTAGTGCACACTTTTAATCCTTAAAAATGAAGGTAAGGTTAGTTTGTAGAGGAAAGCAGTCATGTTTGAAATGACATCTAATTACAAGTCAGAAAAAGTGATGAATCAGAGAAAGATTAGACAGAATGAATCAGAGATAGGATATGCCCTACTCACTAGACCACAACAGAGGAAGAGAGGCTATTTAAGAGCAGCATCAGTGACAGAAAAAGTTGTGTGGTCTGTGGTGTGTGATGTGTGGCATATGTTACGTGCTGTGTGTTGCGTATATGGTAGGTTTACCAGGACAGATTTACAGAGACAAGTTACAGAGAAGACGAGCTAGACACAAGAGAAAACTGAGCTAGCTGGAGAATGAGAGGATCCAGAAGATTAGAACATATTGCCAAAGTCAGTATGAGGCCAGGCATAGCAATTCAGTCAGAATCCAGTCTTCCAGGCAGTTCAGCTGGTTTCTGCTTTTGGGCAGCCAGTCCAAACTCAGAATCTTTCTTTGCATCTTTGCTTATTTGATTCTTCCAAGCAGCTCAGCTTCCTTTGTTCAGAAGAGGAAGACTCTTAACTTTTATACTGACTCTAGGAGAGAGGGGCCAATGAATCTAGTCATTTTCTTTTACTTCCTGAAGTTACTTTAGGTTGTTTGCCTTCTTGTTTAAGGGCTTCCCAGCAGGAAGGAGTGTTTCAATTTTGGAAGAAACTGTTGCCCATTGCCCAATACAATGTAATGGAAGCAATTGGAATTTTGAAATTTATTTCTTCTTTTGTATCTTTCTTGCTTCATGTTTTTATTGATTTTGAAGGAATATATTTATTTTTCTCAGTAAAAGATTGTTATACTGGAGGAAATATATAATGACTTAAATTATATACTCCCCATTTATTAAATTTATGCATACCTTCTTAGTTATGAGACATACATATTACAAATAGAATGATACATGTATATATGTATATATGTGTGTATGTGTATTAATAGTTGGATAAATATGTGTGCTATATACTTATGTATACATGGTACATTTCCTTATTGACATTCATGGATGCTGAGATGCATATTAATAAGCATGTGCAAATATCACTATCTTTCCCATCTGCTTGGTCTATATTACTGAATTCTATCAATGCTTTTAGGTCTATAATGATTATATCTATAGTTGATATACATATTTTATTTTCTGTAATTATTCTCTATAATAATTTACATAGTAATTATGCAGCATTTGGCTTTTAAAAAGTAAGCTAGAGATTTAAAATATATGGGATGATAAGTACATATTGTGTAAATGTGTCCATTTGATGTACATTGGGTATATTTTGGTAACTGGGCATCCTGGGACCAAACCCTCCAGTACTGAATAATCCTACATGTTTCTGTAGGCATATATTAAATACACTGACTACAGAAGTGTGTTATGTCACTATGCTTTGCATACTTCAGAGACATTGTTTCTATAGTAACTAATGCATCGGTAAAATCAAACCTCAAGGGCTTGAAATTGTACAAAAAGCCAGTAAAAACACATTCTTAAATCATGAGCATGCACTTGTCTCTAGTCATACATTTTTCAAGTGGATAAAGTAGTATGAAATCATTACAGTGTAACAACAATATGAACCAGGCAAGGTTGAATCACTAAATACGTATTTCTAACCAGTAAATTAATTAAGACCATTGTGGCTTTCAGAAATGCACATACCCAGATCCGTCAAGCCTTTCCAGCTACGTGCACAGCATTGTGTCTGTTTGACAGTGCGTCGTGTAAGAGGGTACTGCTCCTGGACAGAGAAGCTTCACGGATGTTGACTTCAGTGTCAGCCTTAAAATGAGTCTTAAAAATTTATGTTGAAGAAAATTGTATTCATGTTTGCAATTTAAATTTTAAATGAATTAGTCCTCATAAAAGCAGTGAATGCCTAGGGACGAAGCCAATTTGTAGTTATTTCATACCGGTTTTAATTCAAAAAAGTACCACTGGGGAAAAATTAGAACATAAATGTTGGAAAACTTCACTTTTAAATCTATTATAATTAAAATTGAGTTTACCAAGACTAGAGTGCTTACATAAATACAATAAACATGAGTCAAACAGAAAATCAACTACTTTTGAGAATTTGAGGAGAAAGGGGGTAATTTCTGCCTTGAACTTTCTTAGCTAGGTTATCCATATTCTAAAACACTTTCATTTTTTTTGTTGTTGACTAAGAAAAGGATATGTAATTGTTGTTGTGTTCCATCCACACACGTATTTCTGTTATACACACTATTTCAGTTATAGTCATCACTGTTTATTTACTTATCAGTAAATAAATTAAAGTTGCTTGTTATATTTTCCAATTCTTAAGTAAATATTTAATAGAACTATATTCTATTTGAAGTAATAGCCAAAGCTGGAATTTTTTTCTTATAATAGGCCTATTTATAATATATTTAAAAGCAACTCACAATATTTATATTTCTGGAATACAATATCTGTAAGTTTTAAGCTTTTCTTGGATCTTAAAATATGCATTGATTCAGTAAATATATAGTGAATATGTCTAAGAAACATAACTTTTCTAGATCTAAGAAAAGAGCATTGATTCATTGGGATACATTTGGAGATAAAATGTTCCTGAGTATAGGTGCAAGTTGACACGTCTGAGGTATATATAGATGTGATAGATGAAAGACCCACCTGATAAGTGGAGAAACTGAAGTTCAAAAGGGCATTGTGAATAGTCATAAATAAACTAAAAGAAGGGATTTCATGTGGGAAGAGGAAGAAAAAGCCTGCTCAGGGAGGGTAGGTGGTCCATAGGAAGCATACTGTTTAACTAACCTGTGGGAGCCAATGGAAACTGGAAATGTTGACCTGACTGCAGAACCATGTCATCACTTTACAGTTACTGTACGTAGCTGGTTTGGTTTGCAATGCTGAACATGCACAAGAGCTCATTGATGGAAGGAGATTTTAAAAGCATAGAATAGAGGGCAGTATTCAGAAATGCTCAAGAGGTATCTGTTACAATGCTGAGAGTTGATGGTCTTTCCTGGGAAGATAACAAGAACAGAAATTCTTGGGGACTATTAATGTTTTAGGAATTTGTAAAAAGACAGAACAACTAGAGAAGATGAAATGGAAATAAATCTTGGTGATACTGAAAAAGACATCTAGTTGATATTTCATGGATGATGTATTTGGAATATATTGCACTTGAAATTTCTTAAAATTTTAACTTCAGTATCAACTACTAGGTTTTTAGGAGGGTTTTGCTATTATTCTCTTTCATTACTACTCAATTTATTTCTATTTCAACAAACAGAAATATGTTTCATTTTATGACAGAAGTCTTTTTATTTTAGAAGTTGAAAAGGCATAAGTATTAGAGTACATAATATATTTTAAATGTGTATATCTTGACATACCACCCATAATTCCATTATATAAATCTGTAAGGCAACATCTGACTAAATATGCTGTGTGTGTGTGTGTGTGTGTGTGTGTGTGTGTGTGTGTGTGTGTGTGTGTTTTAAAAATATGTTGGTAAATATACTTAATGGCCTCATGGTAGAAGAAACATGAAACTTGACTTTGTAATTAATTTGTCTTATCTAATGAATAACCAGACAAATCCTGTAGTATTCCTTTGCTTTTGATTCTTATCTATTCTTTGAACATTTTATGTTAGTTTTTCTGACTAACAAACAGTGCCCTTGGCTTCTTTCTGTTTTGTTTCTCTCAGAATCCAGCTTCTGTGGAGTGATCAATTGCAGGGTTCATGACCTATACTGTTTTGAAATAAGGAGCAACAATTATAAACTGAATGCAACAGGTTGAAAGTGCCCTTCTAGCTTCACACTCCCTGACAAGCTCGATGTTCGGCAAATTACTTGATTTTTATGAGGTAGAACAGTGTTTCCTTCTGCAAGCCAGAGGTTCAGTGTTTGTTAGAGGATTGACATGGAAGCACCATGCATGGAAAAGGCACAGCACGGTGCCCAGACATTTGTAGTCATTAATCCTGGGCCACCCTATCCTTCTTCCTTGCCTTTCAGATACTGGGCCATGCTGATGGAGCAGAGGGCTTGAACCTTATGAAATGAATTCTTGCTCCTTATCAGCGACTGCTGAGTGACAGTTAGGATGATGTCCCTGGAGAGGAAGCTCTCTGCCACTGAAATGCCACACCTGCTGGGCTTGCTTAGCAGGGCCAGCATGGTCTACCTAGTTGCCAACTCAATGAAAAGCTTTAAAAACTTGCCAAAACATTTTATCCTAGGCAGTTCCCTTTGGCTTCTAATTGCAAGTGACTTTTTAAATGTGTGACCTTTGATATTGACTATTTCTGGAGAAAATCTTTGTAAAAGGCTACCGGAGGCAGCAGGCCTGCGATGCTAAATCCCTTACCAGGCAAAGAATTCTCATCTATCTGAATTGTGTTTCTTTGTAAACTACCTTTAATGGTCTGGTTTGGGAAGCCTAATCTTTCTCTGCAGATAAGAAAGAAATTCTGTGGACACAGCAAGTATTTTAAGACAGGAAGGAGGAAAAGAAGAAAGATTTAATTAAACTAGAGCTTTACCTGGCCTTTACCCGCTGTTATTTATAAGCAATGTTGCCTTTACACTTGCACATCTACAGTTCCATAATTTTCACCCGGATTCTAGTTTCCTTTTTCAATTGCGCACTAATCTACGGACTCAAATTGGTGCATTTGCCTCACGTCCTCTGCCACTGTATATGCCTTCACTGCCATGTTGTCTCTATAAGTTCATTTTTATCTTGCTAGTATCCATCCAATATGCCACTGTGACTGATTAATAATTTCATAAATTCAGATAAAACTACAGACAGAAAAATAAAACATAAGCATTACTATAACAGATGCTGGGTATACAATAATGAATGGGATGTGGCTTCTTCTCTGAATAGGATCAGAATCTGGGAACACTTGTATACATCTAAAAAAAAAAAATCAATGCAAAAAGCGGCATGTGAAAACAGAGGAGTATTTAGTGATCTTTGAATATTGGTTACCTAGGAAGGGACTCTATGACTTCAGGCTGTTCTAGTGGTGTTATACCAGATGCAGGGGTCTTGGAAGACGGAGCAGGGATTGGGCAGGAAAAGAACTAATGTGGGAAAACATGCTTTCCCTGAGCAATCATGAAATAGAGACTTGGTTTCCAGAAGAGTTCCCTGAAATCTTACCAAAACTGATCTCCACTGGAAACATTTTTTGGAATTTCTTTCTAAACTTCTTATCAGTCTTTTTATGCAGTCAAACTATTAGCAATTACTGATGGCAAGATGGGTCATCACATAAAAGCACCATTCACCAAGACTTAATTTTGTCCCTGAGACTCACATGGTGGTATAAGATAACCAGCTCTCATCTGTTGTCCTCAAACCTCCACATGAGCTCTGGGGCACAGGCCTAAACATACGTACTTATGCATTCACGTATCCACATGTTCACATACACATAAACATTTAATATATAGGTAATCAGATTAGATATATATTCTTACTTTTGATTGTCAAGCTGAATGACAACTGCAGAGTGAATGGAAATTTTAAAGTAACGAGAGTCATTTGTAGTCTTTACTTTAAAAAAAAAAAGTTTACTGTGTGCTTTAGACTGTCCTTGTAATGCTTGTCTCTAAGTCTTAAATTCCAACTCTAACACTTAGAAGCTAGTGTCTTCCAGCACAGGGGAATGCCAGGGCCAAGAAGTGGGAGTGGGTAGGTAGGGGAACAAGGGTGGGGGGAGGGTATAGGGAACTTCTGGGATAGCATTTGAAATGTAAATAAAGAAAATATCTAATAAAAAAAAAAGAAGCTAGTGTCTTAGTCAGTATTCTATGGGTGTGAAGAGATACCAAGGACAAGGCAATGTTTATGAAGGAAAACATTTAACTGGGGATTGCCTGAAGTTTTCGGAGGGGAAACCAGGAAAGGGGATTACATTTGAAATATAAATAAAGAAAATGTCTAATTAAAAAAAAAAAAAAAAAAA
>NC_034591.1:81506109-81508066 GCF_900095145.1 Mus pahari
GGAGGCAGAGGCAGGTGGATTTCTGAGTTCGAGGCCAGCCTGGTCTACAAAGTGAGTTCCAGGACAGCCAGGGCTACACAGAGAAACCCTGTCTTGAGAAACAAAAACAAACAAACAAACAAAAAACCAAATCAAAACAAAACAAAACAACAAAAAAAGATGTAGTCTTTTGTCATCGTGGTGGGAAGCATGGAGAAACTGGAGAAATAGCTGAGAATTCTACACATGGATCCTTAGGCAGCAGGAAAAGAGAGACACTGGATGAATTTTTGAAACCTTAAATTCCAAGGAACACACTTCCTCCCACAAGGTGCTCCCTACTTCAACAAGGCTATGCTTCCTGATATTTCTCAAATAGTGCAACTCCCTGATGACTAAGCATTCATACATGTGAACCTAGGAAGGGCATTCTTATTCAAACCTCTAAGGGTAGATACTGAGAGTTCCTCTATTCACAAAATATCAAACTCTACTTGATAGGATTGGATGGATTTCCTATTATGCACATTTAACTTTAAAGGTCTGTTGAGATTTTCATAGCAACCAATATGCCACTCTGCCTTTAATGTCATTCCACATGTGCTCGATAAATGCTAAATGGAACTTCAAGCAATTGTTGAAATAAAAATTTAGTCAGATTAATTGAAAAAGTCATTCATATATAAAAATATTGCTCTTAAATTCATAAAATAACTTTTGGATACTTTTATGCATTTGGAACATTTAAACATATTTGAAAGATGACTTAGCATATTATTATTGTATCTATTGTGCAAGTTAAGGACCTGCGAGTTCAGACTCTGAAGATATATCTGCTATGGCCAATTATAAAACAAAATAAAAAACAAAACAAAAACAAACAAACAAACAAACAAACAGGATTTCTATAGCTGGAAGAACCAGAGGAATTTGGTGTGATGAGGAAGGTTGGGAATAATATTGAGTTTAATAAAGTTTTCCAACTCCATGCAGTAATGTTTATTTTTCCAAATTACTTCATTGGTAGTGTCTTGGCATAAACGGAAGCTACTACAAAGATCATTGTGCTCATGATCAGGGATCCTGGGTACACTGTGCACCAAGTAATGTTCAAATGTTTTGTGTAAACATCTGCCTTTTAGTGTAGCTCTTTATTTTTTAACTTATTTTATTAGATATTTTCTTCGTTTACCTTTCATATGCTATCCTGAATGTCCCCTATACCCTCCCCCGACCCTGTTCCCCTGCCCACCCACTCCCACTTTTTGGCCATAGCGTTCCTCTGTATGGGCATATGAATTTACAAGACCAAAGGGCATCTCTTCCCAACGATGGCTGACAAGGCCATCTTCTGCTATACATGCAGCTAGAGACACGAACTCTTGCGGTACTGATCCGTTCATATTGCTGTTTCATCTATAGGGTTGCAGACTTCTTCAGTTCCTTGGGTAATTTCTTTAGCTCCTCCATTGGGGTCTCTGTGTTCTATCCTATACATGACTGTGGGCATCCACTTCTATATTTGCCAGGCATTGGCATAGCCTCACAGAGATAGCTATATTAGTGTCCTTTTAGCAAGATCTTGCTGGCATATGCAATAGTGTCAGCATTTGGTGGCTGATTATGGGAAGCACCCCCGGGTGGGGCAGTCTCTGGATGGTCCATCCTTTCATCTCAGCTCCAAACTTTGTCTCTGCCACTTCTTTCATGGGTATTTTATTCTCTATCTTAGGGAGGAATGAAGTATCCACGTGTTGTTCTTCCTTATTCTTGATTTTCTTGTTTTGGAGATTGTTTCTTGGATATTCTAGGTTTCTTGGCTAATATCCACTTATCAGTGAGTTCACATCAAGTGTGTTCTTTTGTGATTGGGTTACCTCAGTCAGGATGATATACTCCAGATATCATCATTTGCCTAAGAATTTCATAAATTCATTGTTTTTAATAGCTAAGTAGTATTCCATTGTGTAAATGTACC
>NC_034591.1:81510500-81512196 GCF_900095145.1 Mus pahari
ATCTTTGTGTTGTTTAGGTATCAGAGTAATTGTGGCTTCATAGAAAGAATTGGGTAGAGTACCTTCTGTTTCTATTTTGTGGAATAGTTTGAGGAGAGTTGGAATTAGGTCTTCTTTGAAGGTCTGATAGAACTCTGCATCTGGTCCTGGGCTTTTTTCGGTTGGGAGACAATTAATAACTGCTTTTATTTCCTTAGGGGAAATGGGATGTTAAGATCATACTTTGGTACCTGGTATCTCTCTAGGAAGTTGTCCATTTCATCCAGGTTTTCTAGTGTTATTGAGTATAGCGCTTTACAGTAGGATCTGATGATGTTTTGGATTTCCTCAGGATCTGTTGTTATGTCTCCTTTTTCATTTCTGATTTTGTTAATTAGGAGACTGTCCTGGTGCCCTCTAGTTAGTCTGGCTAAGGGTTTATCTATTTTGTTTATTTTCTCAAAGAAGCAGCTCCTGGTTTGGTTGATTGTTTGAATAATTCTTTATGTTTCTACTTGGTTGATTTCAGCCCTAAGTTTGATTATTTCCTGCCATCTACTCCTCTTGGGTGAATTTGCTTCCTCTCATTCTAGAGCTTCTAGGTGTGCTCTCAGACTACTAATGTATTCTCTCTCTCTCTAGATTCTTTTTGGCAGCACTCAGAGCTATGACTTTTTGTAGGAGGCCATGGCCCCTCCCCTGGGTTACTGGAAGCCACACCTTAAAAGATGTCACCTGTTGGCTATGGAGCTTGTGGTAAACAGGTCCATATTTGGTGGTGATATGTTCCCTCTCTTCTTTTTGGCTGAGGCTGCACGCCTGGTGAGGTGACATGGCCTGCCACAATTAGAGTGGATATGAGAGTATAAAAGTGCTTGCACCCCGGGGCTCGGGGGAGATGAAGGGAGATGAAGAGGATGATGAAGATTGTTCAAGGTTCCTGAATAAACTGCTGTAAGAAGAACTGGTGGTTGCATCTTCCTTGCTGGTCAAGAGAGTAGACGGGACAACTTTTCCTCTTAGGACTGCTTTCATTGTGTCCCATAAGTTTGGGTATGTTGTGGCTTCATTTTCATTTAACTCTAAAAAGTCTTTAAATTTCTTTCTTTATTTCTTCCTTGACCAATGTAACTTTGAGTACAATGTTGCTCAGTTTTCATGCGAATGTTGGCTTTCTATTATTTATGCTTTTATTGAAGATCAACCTTAGTCCGTGGTGATCTGATAGGGTGCATGGGATAATTTCAATATTTTTGTATCTGTCAAGGCCCATTTTGTGACTGATTATATGGTCAATTTTGGAGGAAGTTCCATGAGGTGCTGAGAAGAAAGTATATCCTTTTGTTTTAGGATAAAATGTTCTGTAGATATCTATTAAACCCATTTGTTTCATAACTACTGTTAGTGTCTCTGTTTAGTTTCTGTTTCCAGGATCTGTCCATTGGTGAGAGTGGGGTGTTGAAGTCTCCCACTATTATTTTGTGAGGTGCAATGTGTGCTTTGAGTTTTTCTAAAGTTTCTTTAATGAATGTGGCTGCGCTTGCATTTGGAGCATATATATTTAGGATTGAGAGTTCATCTTGGTAGATTTTACCTTTGATGAGTATGAAGTGCCCCTCCTTGTCTTTTTTGATAAATTTGGGTTGGAAGTCAATTTTATTTGATATTAGAATGGCTACTCCAGCTTGTTTCTTTGGACCATTTGCGTGGAAAATTG
>NC_034591.1:81513960-81517187 GCF_900095145.1 Mus pahari
ATTTCTTTGAGTGAGTTATTAATGTCCTTCTTCAAATCTTCTACCACCATTAAGAGATATGATTTTAAATCCAAATATTGCTTTTCAGGTGTTCAGGTGTTTTGGGGTATCCAGGACTCTCTATGGTGGGCGTACTAGATTCTGATGGTGCCCCATGTTCTTGGTTTCTATTAGTAAGATTCTTACATTTGCCTTTCACAATTTGGAAATCTCTGGTGTTAATTTTCAAGCTGTCTCTGGCTGGAGTTTGATCCTCCTGTGATTCTGTTAGCCCCTGTCAACACTCCAGGGACTCCTACTCTCCCCTGTGTCCCCTTGGTCAGAGTACTCTCTGCAGGCAAGCTCTCTTTGAAAGGCAGGTGTCCAGAAGTCTGGAGCTCCAATCCTCCTTCTGAGTCCTGGGGTCAGCGCCCTCACTGTAGGCTGACTCTCTCCCTGCGTGATCCAGAAGACCCATGATCTCAAGGACCTGTGGTGTGGAGAGTCCTCCCAAGTGCTCAGCTGTCGCCACTGGGGTTCAGAAGAGAGATGGCAGGGGTGGCCTTGACCTGACAGGAACCCCGCCTCTGGGAGGGGGGCAATGTTCCTTTGTCCCTGTTCCTGCTGGCACAAGCTCTTGCTGGATTCTCTGGAATTGATTGTGTTCCACTCACCTGTGATCCTGAGGACCGTGATCCTGAGGATCTGTGGTGTGGAGAGTCCTCTGTAGTGCTCAGCTGCCTCTGCTGGGGTTCAGAAGAGAGATGGTGGGTATGGCCCCGACCAGACCAGAACCCCATCTCTGGGCAGGCAGTGTTCCTTTGTCCCTGTTCCTGCTGGCACAACCTCCTGCTGGAATCTCTGGCATTGATTGTGTTCCACTCACCCGTGATCCGGAGGACCTATGGCCAAGACCTAAAATGTCTGGATATGCTGCAGAATTCTGTCATCTACACTGTGCCCTGTACATGAGTTAAGAAGAAAAAAATCATGTCTATTTCTCATTAAAACCCCCATCAAAGCATACGAGATGAGATACTTAGAGAAGAACATTGATTGTACACTGCACTCAGACCGGTCTAATGGTGTGAATGTTGTTCTCTTCATAAGCACTTGTCAGAGACAAATACAGTCACCCTGCTGTAGCTGCTCTGTTTATCTTCAGGTTTTCTGGGATGCACTCAAAATAGCCCTCAGAAGTGGTGAGTCTTCAAACATAATAAGTTCTGTATTTGCCATTAGCAGAAGTAAGTGTGTGCCAAATTTGGTTAATAAAATTGGTTATCAAATCAAGAAGTAAAGTTTCGTGCCAAAAGCAAAGTAGATTACAAAAGAATGGAACATTATTTTTCTTCATATGCTTTATAAACTGAATTCATTCAAAATATTTCTAAATGTAAGCTCATTTGTGCATATATATACATATGTATATATGAGTTAATTGAATGAATTTATTCAGTGTTATTTATATATAAATCCTGTTTTTCATTTTAAATTGAGTCACATCCAATATTTTATGGTTTTGTTGTTAAGCAATACTGCACATATTTTAAAACCTCATTTCATGTGGGCAGCATAAAGGAGGGAGTATGAAGGAAAATACCATTAAAGACTTGAAAATTCAGTGTAGAAATCTACTATTGTAGCAAATAATTATTTACTCGACCCAAATTCCATGACTGGCCAGGTCATGACCTCCTGTAGGAGTGCTATTTTTTTCTGCTAAGTGGGCAGAGTAATATGCTGTTTTTGAAAAATCTTATCTTTATACATATATATATATCTGTAACTCTCAGATCACACTAGATAAACTTTATTTTGAAATAGATGATCAATACAGAAACAAATAACCAGTACTTACAGAGAATAAGAGACTGCAGAAGGCTCATCCTGAAATTGAACACCTATCTACCTCCTTTCCTCAAAGCTCAGGAATAATTGTGGAAGATGAGTTAGAAGATTGTAAGAGACAGAAGGAGGGGTTGCTTGTATAAAACAGTATTTTTAGTACACAATAGTTCAGTTGCTCATGGTAACTCCTAATTCTTACATATTCTTTGTCTCAGTTTCTACAGTCAAACAAATACCTTCAGATTTGTTTGTTTGTGTTTATGGCTTCTCTCCATGATGATATAGAACTTATGAGACAAATAAATACTTTCTCCCACAATTCAATTTTGGTCAGCAGTTTATTATAACAATTGAGAAACAAATGTAGGTGGGGGTTTGGAAATAAGAAATGGAGGCGTATAGGACCTAAATGCATCATAATGTATGTATGAATATTCAGATATTAAAAATACAACTTAGAGATCTTAAACTATCTCCCATCAAAAGAAAGATATTTCTAAGCAATAAGAACTACCTTGATATATATTAGAGCTTTAATACTAATTGTAGATATATGTATATATTATTTAAAATATATATTTATAATTAAAAATATTGTACACTATGAATGCTCTCAGTTAGAAGTCAAACTTCTTCTTGCACCCAGGGCTTGTGATCAACTTGAACATGGTCATATTGGTTCTACCTAAGACAATGAAGGAACATGCCAGGGGAGAAGAAAACTGAGTGCAAATTACTTATTATCAAACTTACTCAGTAACAGATGAATGTGTCTGACAGGAAATTTCTCCTATGATCATCCTGTTACTCCAATTGTGTTCTCAAATGCTTTTTAGCACCTTGTTTTCTGGTGGTGTTTGGTCTTGGGTACTACCTATACCTGGTATAATTCGTAGCAGTGAACAATCGTTTTATCATGCACCTAAGTTGTCAATGAAGGCATTTTGTCAGTGTGCTATTTTTGTGAGGAGATACTATAGCCAATGTAATTCTTGTTTACAAAAAGTTTAACGATGGCTTTGCTTAGCATTAGTACACTGTAATATGATGGTGATCATGGTAGAATGCAGGGAGACTGTGAAATGGCTGAGAATTCTACATTCAGATGGATAAGCAGGTGAGGTGTGACTGGAACTGGTGAAACCCTAAAGCCCACACCTAGTAAGACACTTCCTCCAGAAAGGTCACACCTCATAACTTTTCTATTCCTTTCAAATCCCTGTTGATTTAGCATTCAAATATTTGAACTTATGGAGGACATATTTATTCAAACCATCACAGGTAGCCCTAGCTCTCTGGCTCAGATCTATCTATCTATCTATCTATCTATCTATCTATCTATCTATCTATCTATCTATCTATCTATCTATCTATCTGCCTGCCTGCCTGCCTGCCTG
>NC_034591.1:81517297-81533051 GCF_900095145.1 Mus pahari
TATTTATTTATTCATTTATTTATTTATTTTACCCCAGAGTACATTCCTGGGATTATAATCTTATACATATATTCAAGGGGCCATCTGTTTTCAAAGGATTCCTCAGAAAATAAGTGATGATTCAGCTGAAATTTTGAGAACAAATAGTATATTTTCTTTCAAACAACAGGAGGATGACTGAGAAAGATTTGATCTGTGTCAAGAAAGGGTTTAGAATGCAGTGTATGAACTAGAAATTCAGTATACAGGCATAGATGGGATGTGTGAGTTAACACTATCAACAGGGCAGGATTTGGACTCCCCTAGGAGATATTCCTCTAGGACTGGATTGAGGGATTGTTTAGATTTGGTAAATTGATGTGGGAATTCTTACTCTAATTGTCATACCATTTCATGAACTGAGTTCCTGGACTGAATGAGGAGGAAAAATAGAGCTGAACATGAGTATCAATCTTATTCTACTTCCTTTGAACTAGCAAAGTGATCAGATGTCTCAAGCTTCTGTCATGCTTTTAGTGCCATCATAGCCTTTACACTAAAAATTCTAACAAAAAGAAAACCATCCACCCACCCACCCCTCCTTCCTTCCTTTTTTCCTTCCTTTCTTCCTTCCTTCCTTCCTTCCTTCCTTCCTTCCTTCCTTCCTTCCTTCCTTCCTTCCTTCCTTTCTTCCTTCCTTCCATCCATCATCCTTTTGCCTTCTGTCTTTCCCATTTGCTTAGTTGCTATTGTCAGGTATAATATCTCAGAAATTACACAAGTCACTAATTCCTAAGATAGGCAGAGAAGCACCAGATATGATTAAGGTAAAATAGGCCTGACTGAGCACAGGGTTTCTCTGTGTAGCCCTGGCTGTCCTGGAACTCACTTTGTAGACCAAGCTGGCCTTGAACTCAGAAATCCACCTGCCTCTGCCTCCCAAGTGCTGGGATTAAAGGTGTGCACCACCACAGCCCGGATTGTCATTTAAGGATTTAATTAAGCAGGTGAACATAACATCTTTCAAAATTTCTAATTGCAAAGAGTTAGAATAAGTAAGAAAACATGGGTCTGAGCTATATGACTGTTTAGCACAGTCGTTTGAGGTGTATTGGATTTGATCACTAGGAGCACAGTAATGGCCTGAGATCAGCGATGGTAAACAAGAAGACTCAGAAGCACAAAGGATTGCAATATGACCAAGGAGGAGTCCTGGGTAGCTATTGACTGACTCTGACAGTATGGACTGAGATTCTGGGTGATAACAGATGACCATGGAGGTGTGACTTTGGTGACTGCTTCATAGATTATGTTTCCTCAGCATCTATTCAAAGAGAACACACAGGAGTTCAATATCCAGGTCCTTAGAGCTACCCTTTACAGTGTGAGATCAGTAGTTGGACTTGAGAGCAGGAGAGAAGTAGGAAATAAACTAAACAAAGTCAATTGTTGGGAGATGTTGACCAAAACTTCATAAAGTTTTGGAACTTCTCGTTTTTTAAATTAAAGGATATCTTTAATGGTGACATTCTGTGATGACTCATACTATAATATTAGCACTTAATGATCCAATAATACAAAAATAATGCATTTAAAGCTTTGATGAATACAGTGGACTGTGAATCACAGCACTTTTTTTCATTGTATTTATTATTTGCTTACAGCTTAGTTTTATATTTACTGTGAATTAATTTTTAAAGTTTTTCAATTTATGGGAAACCTCAACTTCCAGGGTTCAGAAAATAAACTTGAGAAGAGATATTGTATAATAGATTATTACATTTGGTTTAAGGTTATATTAAATAACTCCCAAGGTGCTGTTCTACTTAAAGTACTTGATTTAATGATTCTAGCATTACTTTTTATCAAAGGGCAAGCCAGAAAAGCAAAGAGGGTTAAATGTGACCTGAAGCAAACTCAAGATCTCTAGTAAAGAGCTGTTTTATAGGAGCAACTCAGCTCTTGATCATATGGGGAGCTGACAAGTCCTGTAGGTGCAGATTTGCAATGCTTTTAAAGGAATGCTTCACTTGAATGAATTCATTGTAGAAAATAAGATAAAGGGACTATTCAGTGTCAGAGTTTGAAAAGACCACATGGGGTCTTAGTCCCTTATTTAACTCTACTTATTAAATGGCTTTGAAAAGTGTCATAAAATTTTAGCATGTTTAGAATATCTTATAAATTGAAGTAATACAGCATTCATTTCCTTCATAAAAATATAACAAATGACAACAAAGGCATGTTTTCTTTGAATAAGGGTACCTGCTTTGACTGACAGAAAAAATAACAGATTTTAGATCACTGTAAAGATGTGTTCACTTTATAGTGATTCTAGTAATGATTGACTCATGGCTTCAATGTTTAAGGAGTTACTCCTTAGCTGTAGGAAAAAAAAAAATCACAAAATTGATTTACATGATGTTTTAACCAATCCACGTGTTAAGTATTTTAATAAGGTAAATACCGAGCCCCTACCATTTCTATTTTTATAAATTTTCAGAAGTGTTTTAAAGTGATTATTTGACTAAGGGTCAACTTCATAGGCTTATCTCATTTCTTTACAAACTGAGAACTGCTCTGTGTACCCACCAAACATGTATTGGAGGGTCACACTCTAATGTCCTTTTGTATTGCTGCCCCAAGCACAGTGTCTATCTAATAAGCTACAGAAAGTAATTTATTCACAGCATATGTTCTAACAAATGTTCAGTGAATTTTCAGATGTTGGAATGTGTTACGATGCCAGAGAGTCATGGACTCTTACATAGTACCATACAGGACAAAAGATGCCTGGGAAAAAGTGTCTATCTTACTCCAAAAGTATGTGAAATATTCTCATTGTCAGACTTTCTTCCAAAGAAGAAAACTGCTACTCATTAGCTATTACCAATGCATGAACTTTATTTATAAATGTATAATCTGAAACAGTCCCTAGATTTGAATATTGAATATAAAACTACCTATGAATAAGAAATCAAACAAAACAAATTGAAAGTAAATTTTTGTCTTGTGGTCTATCAAATATGTACAAAAGAACAAAATTTCTTTTTATATGTTTTCCAAGAAAAGTTGAGAGAAATTTAGATGTTGGGAGGTTAAGTAAATCACAGATAGTACATTTTTGAGGAAATCCCAATTTGTGAATTTCATTTTTTTCTCAGTGAAAAATGCCATATTATGTAGTGTTTCCCTCCTCCTGACAGAAATAAATAAACATTTGAAAGAGTTAGAGCTTCTGTCATATTACAAAGAGAGTTTACACGATCGAGACATCTTGCTTATCTCATAAAGTGTTAGAGTAGATTTATAAGACATATGGTTATATTAGATAAATGGGGGGAGGGACAGGTTCCCAGCAGTGGGTCTTCTCCCACATTAGATACTGTCAGACACATGGTAATTCAGCCCTGGCTTTCTTAATTGTTCCTACTGAAGCACGAGTTGTCTATAGGACAGAATCTTTCATGGGTCATTGTGTGTGGTTACTTTTACAGTCTCTATAACATGTTCCTTTTCAGGTGCTCATTTATAAATAGATTCCCTTTTTATGTATCCATTATAGTCACAATGGGTCACAAACTCTGCTGATGGTATTCCTCAGAACTGCTTATGATCAGTGAGACACTACTATGTCCCAGCCGTGAGCATCATCACAGCTGCTAACTAACCACATGAAGGAAGAAGGCCTCATTGGTAGCACTTGGCAAGAGGTTGAAATTACTCATTATCATGTGACTAATTGAATATTTCTTGATAAAATTTCACATGCTATATGATTATTTTCTGCTTTGTATTTCATATTCTATCTTTCCCTATCATTGGCCATCCCCACAGACGTTGACCATTTTTAATAGCTACACTCAACCTAAGCCCTAACACCTACTGGTCATGTAGGCAGCAATATATATCAATTTTTCATATTTTGTCTATGATTATAAGATTTTTTTATTATGTGACTATTTTCTTGAAAATACACAGAAACACTTTCTTATGTGACAGGATAAATATCTCCCTGTGAGAACAAATAAGGAAATTATGGCCATAGGAGATGACAGAGCTATTAAATTTGCAATTGTGGTTTTCCCAAAGAATGCCTGGTTGCAGTTCTCATCCCATGATCACAGTGATGTGTCATTACATTTATAATTGTTGAAAATTTGATAATTAACTAAGGAATATTCTAACTATGCAAAATTATCCTAACTCCTAAGAGAAGAGGAGTACAAGTATTCATTTCAAACAGCTTTTAGCAAGGGTTCAATGTACCATCCTCCAGTTCTCTATAAATATGAGAGCTAATATAGAGTGGAACTGAGGATTAATCATGGTGTATGTATATATCACTGAAATTTATAGTGATTACTATGAGGAAGAAACAGAGCAGAATGTGTGGAACACTAAATCAGAAACTTGTGAATGTAAGATTAACATATACCTTAAACCTGATATCAAACAGGGATATAAGCTTACTTAGACATGGAAGAATGCATAACTATCAAGCAAATGACCAATACATGTTTTTCTTTCCCTTTCTTTATTTTTTTACTGAATCTGTAAGACTGTAGAATGAAAAGTTGTTGATTAGTTAAGTCTCAAAGTTGAAATGTTTATAGACCTAAATTTGTGGAATTTAGTTTTGTATGTAGGTTCTAATGCTTAGTCATAAGATGGGAAAAGGATGAAGAATTACCTTTCATAGAAGTTTCCAAGGTTGGGGAAATTTTTCAGGTATAAAAAATTATTCCATTAATTTTTATTGTTATGGTTAATGTGTGATGCCTTCTACAATTAAAAGCATTAGATGTTATACATTTTATATTCATTAAAGTAGTTGTTGATGCTGCAACATTCTGTACACTTATCTTTATTGGCTTTTGACTGAAATATACATACATAAAAGAGAATATGATTAGAAAATTTATTTTTATGTCAGTAAACCATCATATTTGAATATATATTACTTTTTGTTTATTATTCAGATATATTGGCAAGCCCCGGGTGTCACTACTCTACAATACTTATTTTACATTATCCATTCACATATCTTGCCCTATATGAACTTGGATATGTACTCTTTGAAATATAAAAGCATGCTGGAATTACATATTAAAGTAATAAATAATGTCTGGAGACAGAAAGTATGCTTTTGTGTGGAAAAGTGGCTGACACCAAACCAGATGGCTTAAGTTCAATCCCTAAATCCTACATGGTGGAAGGGGGCAACCTATTCTGAAATTGTCCTTTGACTTCTTCCACATGCAAGCCTTGGCTTGTCCACTTAACCACACACACACACACACACACACACACACACACACACAAATGGGGAGAGAAAGTGAATACTTTTAGATATTAGAAAAGATCCCTGCACATGCTTCACACATATTTTTACCTTCTTTCCCACCCAGGGAAATGTTTCTTAGTACTTGTGCTATGAATATAACCTAAGGACTGCTTGATGCACTCATGTATGTGTGAAAGGGAAAACGTAAGTTCACTTAACTTGCACTGCAGGTTTTGGTGAAAATGTACCTTCCTATTACTTAAGGAAATATAAATTAAAACACTCCATTTGCTTTCTGGTAATGCTCTGAATGATTTAACTCATATATACTACTGTTGATTTTTAGTGTAGAATAAAACAGTATTAATGGGCAATATATTGCCATTACAGGTTTAGACAAAAAGAATATAAACACATAAACTGTATTAGCTTCTTTATCTGTTGTTATGATAGAAAACTCTAGCAAAATCAGTATGAGGAGGACTGGTATTTCATAGCTCATGTTTGAGAACAGTCCGTCACAGTGGGAAATTTATAGTGGAAAGAATGTTAATGGGATCCACAGTGAGGATTAGAAAGAGATGAAAACTCATGCATAACTCATTTTCTCCTCCACTCTTTCTTCAATCTAGAACAGCAACATATTCATTAACAGCACTCATTTTTAATGGATCTTCCTTCCTTTGTAAATTATATCTGGAAATTTTCTCACAGACAGACCGAGCGATGTGTCCTCCGGGTGATTACAAATCCATTCTAGTTAACAATGAAAACTAACCATCATAACCCACTTTGTCTTTACTTAACATTGTTAACACCCCACTTTAAATTATTCTACCGCTGGTTCTTCAAGGCTCATGGTCATCTCATAAATCAAATTGTATTTATTTCCTCTATATGAAAAGTCCCACATATATAAACAGTAACAACATGGTTCAAAATATATCTATAATTTAAGGCTATCTCTCAGATATGAAAAAAATTAAAAAATACGTTAAATATATTCCACACACTGTGTCACGGAATGAACTATCCCATTCTAAAACAGAACAGGAGGGTAACTAAATTCTTCAATTCCAAGTTACGACCCCCAGAGCTCGTGTCTCTAGCTGCATTTGTAACAGAAGATGGCCTAGTCAGCCATCATTGGGAAGAGAGGCCCCTTGGTCTTGCAAACTTTATATGCCCCAGTACAGGGGAACACCAGGGCCAAGAAGTGGGAGTGGATGGGTAGGGGAGCAGGGTGGGGGGAGGGTATAAGCGACTTTCAGGATAGCATTTGAAATGTAAATGAAGAAAATATCTAATAATAAAAAAAAAAGAATCTTAGCCGGGCATGGTGGCACACGCCTTTAATCACAGCACTCAGGAGGCAGAGAGGCAGATTTCTGAGTTCGAGGCCAGCCTGGTCTACAAAGTGAGTTCCAGAGTGAGTTCCAGGACAACCAGAGCTATACAGAGAAACTCTGTCTCGAAAAAAAACAAAAAACAAAACAAAAACAAAAAAAAAAAAAAAAAAGAAAAGAAAAGAAAGAAAGAAAAAGAATCTTGTCCTTATTCTAATATCTTTGGATAGGTTCAGGCCTCCAAATATTCCATCTGCATCACTTGTAATTTATCTCATGGGTCAACTTCTGTCCATGGTTACAAGTTTCCTTGATGGACATTCCATAATCATGGCATCTTCAAACTTCTGGAGGTCCCATTGCTATTTGGGCTTTATCTTCACTGCCTTAATCAGGGTGTCCTTGGGGGCTCACATTGAAAGGAACATGTCCAACCACATTGCTTGGTGTCATCTGCTTTATGAAATCTTGGAGCAAGCTTCCATTATATCCCTACTTGCATGTTCTCTAAAATTAGCACTGTGTAAACAGGGTTGCAGAGTTCTCTTGCCATCAGGAGACAGGGTCTGGCTTCCTTCTGTCTTAGCTGCTGTACCTGACCTTTGTTTTTGAGAAAGTCACTTTTTAAACTGACTTTGTAATATGATCTCTCTCCCTGCGAATGAATTTGCATTTTCATAAAGCTGGAAAGTGTTATGGGTAGAACCATGCCCTCTAGGTAATTTTCCTGTTCTTTTAATTATGGTAGGAGTCTGTAACAATTAGAGTTGAATTCTAAATGTCCTCTTGTCTGAATGGCCTGTTAAGCTTTGCTTACAATATTATAGGATTCAGTAGCTCATAGCCTTTAATTCTTCCATATAATTTCTGAGAACCATTTCCAAAGGCTTCTGACCTACATAGTCGTGTTTACCACAGCAACTTTCCGACTCCTTGAATCCAGTATTTCACATTAGTTTATCTTACCAAAAATATGACAAGAAATTTGACAGAAGAATCTTAAGGAAGGACAGGTTTATTTTGCTTGTCGTTGGAGGTTCTTCCTCATCATGGTGTTCCCATCAGGCATGGATTTGAGAGTGGGAGGGGGCTACTTACATTGTAGCTGAGGGCAGGGCAGGGAGCAGGCTTTTCCCTTTTTTTTTCTCCTCTTCATTCCAAGAACACAGAATCTGGGATATGCTGCGAACATCCATCTTGCTTCTTGCTCTTCTCTCCTCCAGTAAATCTCTGCAAACAGATGTTCATGGATATTCTCAGAGATATGTTTCCTAGCTTATTGTTTTTAAAACAAAATCCCAAATGTTTGATTTACCAAATGAAGACTCAGGACCCTGACACTATGGTGAAAACTTGCTAGCTTGGAGATGTAGAGAAAGCACCCAGGAACCACATACTCCGCCAAGACCCAGAGGGAAATTATCCTTTCTCCTTATCCATGTTATATATTATATAATATATATTCCATGATATCTTAAATACCCTTCAAGTCAAAAGATCCTCCTTTCTACTTTCTTATGTTCACTCCCTCTTAACTGGCTGCTTGCTCTGCCTCTTGACCTATTGCTGAGTTTATTATCTTTTATTTACAGAAAGCTCTTGGGTTAAATGTGTGAGCCATACCACAACAAGGTTTTTCCAGTTCAACATCTTAGGGTTCCCAATATGATCAAATATCCTGAAACTCTAGGGGATTTCTAATATTATATTACTATATTTAAATTAGTATGTTTTTATTTAAATAGAAAGGGCTGTGAAACACCATGTAAGCCTCATGCACTTCAATGAATCATATCTTGTCACCATGTGAGAATCCCTGACATATTGCTTTCTTTCATTTTATTATTAAGCATGTATCATTTCCATGCAAGGATCTAATATAATTTATTTATTTATTATTTATTCAATGTACTGTTTTGTTTATTGTTTGTTTTCAAAAGCTCCTAAGGTTTACTATGCCAGGCAGTACCGATAAAAATCCTATACTTACAGCTTTGGAAAAATAACTAATGTGAAAGCAAGCTGATAAAGGTGATCTAAGTCTGAAAATTTTCTTCTATAGAGCATTGATTCAAATATAATTTTATATGCACTTTAATTATTGAAAGATTATAAGTTTTAAGAGAAACAGCACATCTATTTTAAACAATTTTTCTATGTCATTCTAAATGAATTAAAAAGATTCAATTCCTTATCCTATTTAATATTTCAAAGTTCATTTATGGGAAAATGGAAAAGTTATTTGATGTCCTTAGCCTCAAGTTCATAATTACTTCATTTGTACCATAGATATTTCAGAATGATTGTTACTTAGTATTAATTATACAAATATCCACTTTCCTCTGGAGATCTGCCTTTAGATAGTTTGAAATTCATTGTATTTTCCCACATATTTGAAGCATAAATTGTAGTTTACACTGCATGCATATATTGGCCACAGGAGATATTCTCCACAACTAATTGATGCTTGCAATTGGTAAAATTAGTTAATAATATAAGTCCCTATTTTTTATAGAGTATAAGAATTGTAAGAAGTTTAAAATATCACCAATAGGTATTTCTTGCATATGACAGTGTTCGATCCTAAATCAGCTAGGTTTCGATGTTTTGAAATTAAATATTTATCTTTCCTTCTATATATCACATACATACACATATACTTTAGTACACGACTACTACTCCAAAAGATTCAACCAATCATATTATGAAACTTTTTGAGATATTAACTGTCATGTCTGTACAAATGTCATGCAAAATTTTTATGGTCATTTTTCCCTCAAAATCAAATATAACCACTGTACACAGAATCCATGGTGTAGGGCTTTGCAAAACTTCTGAATATGATTTAGAGTACATAGGAAGAAGTGTTTAGATTATTTGCAAGTATTACACTAGAAAATACACTGATATAATTCTCCAGGAATCCTGAGGGATAACTGTAAATAAAGTATGAGTATAACAATTCCCCTCTTTGCACAGTCTCAATATTTGCTGCATTATAGTATTTGCAGTTTCAAAATGAAAAGGTTCTTTAGTCATTACTTTTAATCCCTAAATTTTGTTTCCTCCAAGATACTGACCTATTTTTTTTTTCTGGATACTATATAGAAGAAGACACTTCAAGATTTAGTACATAGAAAGCATTATTTAAGTTCCTAAATATTACTTAACTTAATCATAACAATAATATAAGGAATTTACTAACACTTTACCTTTAGATAGATGAAAAATGTATTGGTAAATTTATCATCAGTGGTTACTCAGTAACTCAGTGATTGAGTCAAGATCTAAAGCTAGAGGAGCAGGTTTATTTTCTAGGCTGTTGCCTAGTCACCTGTATCACTCTTGTCACTAGCACTGAACACCATGAGTAGACAAGTAAGAGAAACGTCTACTTTTATTTTCCTGATGTCTGTGTTTCCTTAAATGGTGACATACTGCTTGCTCTCTTGAAAATACACTAGCAACGACATCATTCCGGTGAGTTATTTCCATCATTTGAAAGATGTGTCTGTCTCGCAAAACCAATCCTTTAGAAGGTGCCCCACCATTCATTCTTCCCAGCAGCTCATGCTTTGACTACATGATGAAGGTATATTTTCATATTTTTATTCTAAAGATGCCTTCCAAGTAGATTCACTACAGTTATAGGTTGTACTTTGGAATTTAAGTCCAACAGTCAACTACCAATACATTGATTCTAAATTCTGAATGATGTAGAATAGAATGATTTTCTGTAAGGAAAATCATGTTGTCCTTATGATCTCACAAATAAAAACATCACATAGCTGGATTATGATAACTACTCAATTTTTCCCCAGTCCAACACTTTGTGAATCTCACTGAAGTTGTACACAGTTAGAACCACCATTCTGAAGCTATGCAGTACTATGTAGGATTTTGACTTATTCTAAATTATATTTTCATGCACTTATATTTCACAGGAAAAAAATAACAGGATAGAGTTCAAATCCATTCATAGATCATTCGCTTACAATTTTACCTAATATGTTAGATATAGATTCATTTTTCTTATGAGGTATCCTTAAACATTTCTTTTGATTTTACTTTTGCAATTGACTATCCTACTTCACCTTCAATTAGACAATCAGAAGACAGAGAATTACAAGTAAGGTTGATACCTACAGACCCAGAATTTCACTCATTACATTTTTATCTATTTTGTGATTTATCCAATCAGTTGAGATTTAAGGCTTTCAAAATATAATCATCATTCTCAATGATTTTGTATGTCAGTGAATATTCCAATAGTGTTATGAGTGTACCCAATATTTTTAGATGATTGAGTTCTGCATATATTTATATTATTTGAGATGATGTCAAAGTTAAAGAATTTGATTGGAATTTCTATTTATTTATTGAATTTATGGAGTCTGTTCTATTATATGTTTTCCCAAGATGGATGTTCATACATCTGTTCATTTTCATGGTTATAACATAGCATCTATATGAAATGGGATCTAGCTCTGCCAGATGGATAGCTACAAGAATTAGGAGTGGAAGGAGGGAAAATTTAAGCTAAGACAATATTGTGATTTTTTTAAATGTATTTTATTTGACCATCAATAGAACTGTATAATGCTTGTTTTAGGATATTTGATATTCTTATACATATTTGTGATTTTAATGGAAAAAATTTGGGAATAATTTATATGTATGGTATATACTTCACTGTGATTTTAATATAGAAAAATATTGGGAAACATTTATATATATGGTACTATAAATTGTCACACAGGGATTATACTGCAATGATGAAATGGTGTTGGAAAATAAAAGGATAATAAGAAATGGTAAGTCTATATACAGCACCTATTATTGTATATGTCTAAGATTTAGAGTACAGAAAGTATTGAGTAATTTTGTGTCTACTACAATAATTGTTTAGAAAGATATATTTATTTTGTAATAATTTTTATGTTTTCAACAAGAACAAGAAAGTGTGCATGCACCCCATACAAATTCAATGGTTTGTTGGCATTTAAGCGGTAGAATTATGGATTTTCATACTGGAAGAGTACGTAAAGCTATGGCCAATCCTATCTAAAATCCAGTTAAAATTTCTCAAAAATATTTTCAATTTGTTATAAAAATTCCCCCATAAATCTAAACTTAATCATTCAACATCATATTCAGCATCACATCTTAACTCCGAAGTATGAGGACACAAACTTTATGCCCAATTTAAATTAGCTTTAACACAAAAAACATTAGGACTGATGAAAAGCTCAGTGAATAAAAGTGACTGTAATTTGATGCTCAGGACACACACACACACACACACACACACACACACACACACACACACACACAGAGCCCTAAAATCAGATAAATGGAAAATTGAAAAGGAAATATCCCTCTGTGTCTCTTTCCTTTAATTTATTCCTAAGTATGCGTACAGTATGTTAGTATTATAAGTGAGAATGAATATGTTTTGACTTTTGACTAATTTTTCCTGGTAATTTCTCTTATCTTTTGTCTTCATTCCCTGTGCCTCCTCTGCTCCACATACTTCCCATAGTACTTGATATTTCATTAATTATTTCATGCCTTATTTGAATGTATCAAATTAAACTGCAACTATCATTGGATAATCATGTCATATATACACTTAAAATCAGAGTTCATTTCATAATAGTTAGTTATATGTTGAGCTTAGAAATTATTCATGAAATTTATTAAGCACTCTTATCCCCAAGCCAATATATTCTATTTTTAATACTGTTTTAGAGAGGAAGGTTATCTCTAGGTTTTTTTTCAAAGAAATACCATATTTATGAGGAAATGAGGCAAAGAAGGCTTATGTGTGACTTTAGAATCTCACTTAGAATAGAATTTTAAATCCTCATGTATGGGTATGTAGGAAAATTTTCACCTTTTGTATTCACTGTAATCTACTTAGGATAGAAATTTCCTCATAACAGACAAAACTTTTTCTCAGTCCAATTAGCATGGGTAGGACCTGTGCACACAGAACCTCTAAGGATCTAGACTCATCTTTTTCAGTCAGAGATGCTAAATCCCTGCCCTCCCCCAGTAGCTACTACCTTATACAGGATAATACAGTAGAAGAGTGAACCGAACACATGTTCACATATAAGACTATTAATCCAAATAAATTAGTACAGAATCCTCTTGAGAATACAGATTTATGTGAAATTAAATTGGGTTGGTTCTATACAATGCTTGAAATGATTCATTAGCAAGACTTTTCATAGAACAGAAGATATAGTAATCTATGAAGTGTCTAGTTCATGGTTACTGCTTTAAAAAAAAGCTTTCCAGATGAAATTTGTTCAGATATTCATAGGACACACTGAACATTCAAGTAGGATTTGATACACTCCCAATGTTCCTAAAAGCTGGCGCTTGGAGCTAAGGCTGACTCTCAGGTTACAACCAAATTTTGCCACATACTAATGTTATTCATCTGATGAAAATGAACACAGTCATATATCCCTTCTAAAATTTTGAAACTACATATTCTTATAAATAGGGGATATAAAATATAGATGAAAAGTATTTAGTTTGTAAATCAGTTCCTTTGACTTCGCGAGTATAAACATTTATTTTTGTGAATATTCAGGATGCACATACATAGCTTGATATTTTTTATAAAATAGTTTTGAAACGTAATACACCTTTCTCTAATCAATATTCTACTCAATAGCATTTGTATAAGATCACTTCATCACCAGTACTTAGTTGCTAGTATTGCTTCACACTTAAATATTGTGAATAAATTTTAAAGCCTTAATCAAGTTTTTTATAGAAACTTTGTCTTCAAAAGCATTAAATATACTGTAGATATAAAAAAGTGGAAAAATCTCTCTACATAGCTATACTGATGCTAAGTGAATTTAGCATGCACAATGCTGAGTGCAGGGATGGCATCTGTAAAATACAGTGCTTCTCACAAAGGGTTGTCTACTGCACTAAAATCAAACTAAAGACCACCTATCTTAAAAACGTCTTAACAGTTTACTATATATAGAGATGCTGAATAATTATAAATTGTTTTAAAGAAAAGTAGAAAAGAATAGAAAGTACATTTACATATATCGCCTATAAATTTGTATATCTATATCTGTTTTTAGACTATAAGTTATCTGAAATTAAACACAAAAATTAAACTGTAATTTTCATATACATAAATGTATATCTTCACATATACATAAACACATATATTCACATACAAACTTGAAAACCCAATTATATATACATGTTTTATATATTCATATGCATAAATATGTACATGTATGTAAATATACACTACCACATACATATGTATACACATATACACACATATGTACACATAAATACATACAAACAAATACTTCTTTACAGAAGTCCTTCAAGAGATAAGGCATGTTCTATAAAATATCATCCCCTCATTATAGTTGAATTGTTTACTTTGTTGCCTGATAATTAGGCTCCTGTTCATGATGCTTCACTTATTATTATACTTCAATAAATGATACAGTACTATTTATGTTCTACATGAGGTAGGATGCCCTTAGAACTAGAGGCTCTGCCCAGTGCACTGATGCTGATAACATGCTAACCAAAGTGATTCACATGCAATATATAAAAATGTATCTTCCTTGGGAATAAACTAGAAATTTAGTATAAATTTAAAGTTCTAATGTCAGATTATTAAAAATTAAACTGTCAACATTTTCCAACTTCAGCAGTGACAAAGATATGCTATTAAAATAAACAGAAATTAATTTTAACGCAGTATATTTGAAACATTACAAGCAAAAGTAAATTATTTAAGGTTAAATCAGATAGTACCATAAAGCAAGAATGGATACAAAGTAAAAGATGTTTATTTGAGGCTAAATGTTACATATTGTTTGATATTGAAACCCTCATATAGAAATAATTGATAAATTCTGTAAGAAAACATTGACTATGCTAAGTGAAATAAATAATAAAATTGTTGATGAGCAATATGAGTGAAAATAAACTTTTATTTTTATAGTAGTCATTGAATAATTTTGTTCTTCTTCAGAGTATCATTACTAACTTTCTGTGCCACAGGAAAGTGAATGTGAAATTGATACAGCATATCAGAACAGTGAAGTAACTTGGAATGTTTAGAAATAAGGTGAAGTGAAATGGGAAGTGTTTTCTTGTCTCACTTGGCTTCCCACGGATATCTAGAGTGCAGAGGAGACTTTAAAACAACTCTTTGTCTGAACATGACCATTACAGGGAGCACTATTAACGGTATAAGATAATCTCTGTCATTGTTACGGGATTCCAGTTTCAAACTCATGTCAGAAAGTCAAAAAGAATACTTTTTTTTCATGGTTCTAGGAACATTTCTATGCCAAGAATAAAGATGTTTTAGGGACTGGAAAATAAGATAAAAAATAACCTCAAACTGCTAAATGTTGATATTTCTTTCCTTGGTTAGTAATTTATATATTTCCTTTTATATTACCCATTTTGTTATATGATATTCTCTTAAATTCAAATTAATGAGTGAAGAGGTGAATAAAAATAGAAAGCAGATTTGCGGTGTAGGAGATTGGTGGAGGGTCCAACCCTAAATTCTTATTCAACAAAATTGAACCCTTATTCAAAAAACTAGGAGGTACTGAACATCATCTCTAGAACACAGATGGCACACATCTCTACAACAAAGATGTTCATGAGGACATTTACAGTGTGAAAGGTCCCTCTTTACATCTTCTGTTCTTAATCTTTAGTGAACCCAGAATATCTCCTCATATTTTACAGCTCAACATGCCTCTTCCTTTGTCATCTGGATTAACTACAGTTCAAAGTCATAAAGAATATGACTTCCATATTTTACCTATACTATTCTAAACCTAGTAAAGAGTTAAGATTTTTTAAAATCTTTTTTCTTATATTTAACTGAAAAAAATCCCTATAATAATAACCTTTCAGACTTTCTCCACTTGCTCAATGTCACGACCTCATGCTTACAAAAAAAAAAAAAAAAAAAAAAAAAAAAAAAAAAAAAAAACTCCCCAAAGTAAACTGGAGGATTATAGCAACATGGTAGTGGAGTATTACCATTTTTCTACTGACACTACACAGTGCCTCAAATGACTGTTAATCTTCTTCCAACATGAATTCTGGAAAA
>NC_034591.1:81533083-81580049 GCF_900095145.1 Mus pahari
CCCTATAATAATAACCTTTCAGACTTTCTCCACTTGTCCAAGCTGGTGTTCTGAGTCCAAAAAAAAAAAAAAAAAAAAAAAAAAAATGAACAAACAATAAACTCCCCAAAATACACTGGGGTATTGTTGATTGTTGGTAGTGGAGTATTACCATTTTTCTACTGACACTACACAGTGCCTCAAATGACTGTTAATCTTCTTCCAACATGAATTCTGGAAAAGATCAATTTTCTTCAAAATGATTTCAGCCAGGGCAATTTTGATATTGCTCTCAGGAAAAGAGAAAAGGGTCAATCTTATGAAGGTTAAAGTATTTTCAATTTTTCTTTTAAAGACTGCTGGATGTTTTGAAATATCTGAAGAAATCTTTGAGTTCTTTATCTCAGCCATTTATTAATAATGTTTTACATACAGCTCAGTTACCATGGTAGATACCATTTAAATAGGATACTCAAAGAAAATCCCTAATTGCTTTCTACTTAGCTCCTACAAGGTTCATGTTTCTTCTACCTTCAAGACTATTTCAGTGTGGGATTTTTTTTCTGAAGTAGGTACAGTTGATCATTTCAGGGAGGGTGACAATGAAACTTTAAGTCATCTTGCCTCATGTGGGTACATATAACCAAACTATATGGAGGAGTGAGAACTCACTAATCTTTCATACTTGATTTCACACAAAACAGATGCTTATGTGTATGTATGTGTTGTTTGTATGAGGTAAGTCAGGCTTAGACCTAGCATCAAAGTGGAGTCTGATACTCTACAATCGTGAAAGTAAAATCATGTGATCTCAAAGATTAAAATTCACAGATTTAATAAGGACTCTCAGCTAACAACACTGGGGATAAATGAAGAGTGGGGAATGCTGGGTGTTGTGAACATACTGTAAGTTATAGCATGTGTTTTTCTGTTAGAAATAGCATGTAATAATATTTCATATAGATTTATGTCTATTAATTGATATCTTAGTGCTAAAATATTTAGAAATTTTGTTATTCGAGAAAGAAAGTCACAATTGAGTAATTAATGATATATATATATATATATATATATATATATATATATATATATATAAAATGACCTTTACGGTATTATATTTTGTTCATAAATGTGTCACTCCTTTACTGTGAAATTATAGTTTATGTAAGTACCTATGTATCTGTCATGCAACTTAAAAAGGGGGTAAGAATGATTTTTGTAAATATAAGATATTTTCTTGAGTGATTTTTCTCATTTGGTGTGACACGAAATATGAATCTCTTTACAGGTATTCATATGAGCAGTTACTATGAATAGGGAGAGCTCCTTGAACACTACTTATTTAATTTAGCACTGTTAGAAGCCTCAAAGATGGAAAGGACTCACATCTAATCCATCCTCCTTTCTTAGTAGTGAATTATAACTTACAAATTGCCCTGAATTATTGCTCAAGAAGGTCCTATGACCTTCATCACTGATATTTCTTTCTAAGCAAAGAATTAGAGTTAATATTTTCAAATTTCAAGAGTGCTCCTGTTAGCAAGTTTGAAAAGCAGAAAGGATTACAGTTGATTGAAAGATGATGATGCGAGACCCTGAAGCCTACAATTGTATTAATGAGAAGATGAAGAAGTGTTTTGTCATAATGTTCAATAATAATAATAATAATAATAATAATAATAATAAAGCTTCATTGTTACCTTGGGTACAAATATAAGAAACAATCTGTTAAATTTTCATATTCTATGAAATTAGAAGAAAGATTAACTATAGGGATATGTTCAACAACAAAACAACCTCCCCACCCCTGACAACTTGAAAAATGATGAAAGATTACAATTATCAAGATGATGTTAAAGACTCAATTCACACATTTATTTTTTAAAAGAAACCTGAATAAATGGAAACAAATGTATGACTAAGAATGCCAGTGTGCCTGATATATTTTTGTGGGGGATAACTAATCTTTGACTTCAATATGGAGAGGAAATTTTCATCCTGTGCATTTTTCTGTTTCTTTAATAAGATATACCCCATGATGGTATAATTCATATCTATGTAACTATGGTTCTCCTGGCTAAAGGTATCAGCATCTAGAATATAGTAGATGTCTAAAACATGACGGAATGAAACCAAATATAAACTTAACCTTGATTTTAACAGTAGCATTTCTCTAAGTAGCAAGTCATATTTTCCACACTATTAGCCAGTGCATATTTATGTTTTATGAAGAATACATTTATGAAATATTAATATAAGTCAAAGTCAAAACAACCTAAAAGTTGTTTGAGAAACAAGGGGCCCATAATGATTAGGTAATTGTTAAGTCTCTATGAGGAATACTGTTTGGGAATATTTATTTATTGTTATGTAGCAAATCACTATCATATGATCTCCTCAGAGTTATGAGTTCTTCCTGTGCTTTTGGGCTTTCCAGTTGTGTGCTCTGCAATTACATGGTTGCTGTTTCCCTAAGGGAAATGTCAGCACCACTCTATGGAGTGCTGAGTGCTGCCCAGGCACTGGATAACTTAAATTTTAAATGCGATCATTAGTGAATGGTGTCATTGCTGTCCCCTTCATGAAGTTTACTATGAGTGTATTATGAATATGGGGTTGTGGAGCAGGAGTCATTCACATTGGTAAGTATATCCAGGCAGGGCCTTTGCTCAAAACACTTCTAATTCTCCAGTCACTCAGAGAGGAAAGCAAATGTTAGATCAGTAAGAAAGGAATGGAGTTTCAGAGATAAAATGTCCTCAAGGAAAACTGTGTTTCCTTCCCTGCTTTCATCCTTGTACTAACTTGGTCTTTTCAGGTTTAACCTGCTTGCTGAGTTTCCCTCCTTTCCCTGGAGGAGTTCAAACATTATAGCAGTTGAGTTGCCATGGGCAGCTTTGCTATAAAAGACACAAACCCTCCCATCTCAGTGCTATCTTGCTTTTGTGAAGTCTCCTACAATGGTATCTGCTACTAAAATTGATTCTGGAAGAACCATTTTAACAAATGACCCTCCTTCAGGCCATGGCTGCTGTGCCACAGTGTCTTCATCTTTACCTTTCTTTCAAAATATCTAGTTTTTGTCTGAAAACCATTTTTTTTTTTTTTTTTTTGCTTTATGAAAGGATATTACTGACAGCTGCCATGGGGACTCTGTCTGTCTGTGGTCAGTGAAGCCTCACAATAATTACCAAAGGTGCCGTGCAATTACCTAGGCAGAGCCTTAATCATCAGCAAAAATAGGTATGTTAGTCTTCCAAATCAAAGCCCATCATCACTATTTACCAAAGTAAGAGACTATGTATTGACTCAATACTATTTGCTAAAATGCTGTGCGTGTCCACAATGGAGAATCACTACATTCTCTACCCTCCTGATAGGAAATCAACAGTTACTTTAGTAAGCAAATTTGTTAATAGAAATATATCTCCTCTCCAAAGCAGAAATTGTAGTCTTAGAAATAATGTGTGTGTGTGTGTGTGTGTGTGTCTGTGTGTGTGTGTGTGAATTTCCAGTCAGAAATAGTCAAATTAAAAGTTTTCATAATGTGAATCAATTAGCTTTGTAAAGAATGTCAATTAGCTGGCCATTAGTTTGTGTAGAATTTTTATGCTAAGGCTCAGTGATTCCCAGGGAGATCCTAGTTGGGTAATCATTCCCATTGCCTGGTGTTAGAACTGTCACTAGGCTAGGCGCCTTCACAGAAATGATCCGCGTGATTACTACTGAAAGAAACTTGAATGCACTGGTTCAGCCAGCTGTTTCCACAGATGCCAGTCAGAGCTCACCAGGTCAAAGGGTGGCCTGAGTGAGCTAGTCACTGCTGGCCTCTAAAACTGCTGCTTCTAGACAGAAACATCAGTACATATGTGCCTCATTTTAATCTCAGTTTCTGTTTTGGTGGCTCACTAGCACTTTATTGGTATTTGCAGCAATATTAATAACCATCTGAAATTCCAGAGCTTTCATGTTGTCATTCCTCAGTTTATATCAGTGCCTATCTGGATCTGTTTTACCTCACTAGTGATCTTACGAATGTCTATTTTTAGTTTTGTTTGTTTGGTTTTTTTTTGTTTTGTTTTTGTTTTGTTTTTTTAAATCAAAGCAATAGGTCTGTACTGGCAGTATGTGGAACTCGTTAATTTTAGAGAAAACTGTGCTGACCAGCACTGGACTGACTAATCCCCAGAATGAGATCAGTCATTATGTATGAACTCTATAAAAATGACCTCTGAGAGGCTGAGCCTCTTGTATGGCCATGGGTGACTTTGGCATCTGCAGTTTGATGATTGTAATGTGTGTGGAGCTCCCTAGTGATGTTTCAGCTAAATAATTTTAAAACTTTGGATTTAATCTAAAATAGAGGTTGGTAGAAAATGTTAAAAAAATTGATTAAGCCTGAGTAAATATAAATGTTTTAGTTTTTACATTCAATAATGGATTGTTTTTATTCTTAAAATTTATGCAATATTTCTAAATCTAAGTAGAAGAGACTACTGCTGTTTTCTTTAATTATATATACTCTCAGTAAATATTTATTTGAACTTGAACATAATTACCATATGCAATCTTTAATTGAAATATACTTATTTAAATCATTGTATCCCTTTATTTAAATGTAATCTTTAATACCCATATGTTATTAAATTTAATTTTTTTTCTAAGCATATTTTTTTCTATTTTCATTTGTCTTTCATTCTTCAGTTATTCATTTTTTCACTATTCTGATTTAATTTTAGCATAGGGTTTATCTATGCATTCTGGCCTGGCTTCAGTCTCTAAAAGAGTTCTCATGACTGTACCTCTGTGCTGCTAGGATTAATTTCATTTGTTTAGACACAGAGTAATATTCCATTGTGTAAATGTACCACATTTCTTTACTCATTCCTTTGCTGAAGGACAACTAGGTTGTGTCTCATTTCTGGTTGTTATGAATAGGACAACAATGAACAAATTGAACAAGTATCCTAATGGTAAGATGAAGTGTCCTACCGGGTATACTCAAGAGTCATATAGCTGGATCATGAGGTAGATCGATTCCCATAGTCTTGAGGAAACATCAAAGTGATTTGCATAGTGAATGTACAAGTCTTCACTCTCACTAGCAATGCATGGGAGTTCCTCTTCCTGGACATTCTTGCCAGCATGACTTGTCATGATTCCCCTGTGTGGTTCACAACGAGCAAGGAAAAAATGATCAGACAAAGTTAAGAATAAAACTCGGCTCAGGCAGATGTTATTGTAAATAGCAACTGGACCAAGACTTCTATTTTCTGGCCCAGATCAGTTTAGTCATCTTTAAGCATAGCACAATTTTGAAAAAAATTCAGTAGGCTCCTGCTTTGTTTTGAATGATAGTGTCCTTTGCCATGAAAAATACTTTCATTTTTATGAATCATGTTTATTAATTGTTGATCTTGGAATTTTGACTTGAAATTTTATCATATAAATTTTTCACCAACTTGTTGACCTAGCTGATGAACTCTATTACCCCAAGATATTTTATATTATTTGAGGCTATTGTGAAATGTTTATTCTCTGATTTATTTATCACTCTATTTGTCCTTGGAGGGCCACTTATTTTTGTGAGTTAAAATTGTATCCCAAAGTGGTTTTTATTAAGATGTTATCAGCTGTGGAAGCTTGATATTGCATTATGGGGGGCAGGGTTACTAATGTTTCCTGTTGGCATATTTTCACTCACGTATGTATGCTATTATATTACCTGCAAATAAAGATACTATAACTTTCTCCTTTCTAAATTACATTCTTGCACCCCTTCAGTTGTCCTATTACTCTAGCTAATAATTCAAGTTTTCTTTTGAATAGGTATGGTGGGAATGGACATCCTTGTCTTTTCCTGATTTTAGTGGAAGTGTTTTAAGATTCATTCCACTTAAGTGAATGTTGGCTATGGGCTTGGAATAAACTGCCTTTATTATTTACAGATGTTTTCCCTTATATCCCCATTCTCCCCAGAAATGTATGATGAAAGGGCTGTGGATTTTTGTTAAATTTCTTTTCTATACCTAAAGAGATGGTCATCTGGTTTTTGTCTTTCAGTTTGTTTATCTGATAGGTTACATTTATCAATTTATGTATGTTAGATGATTCTTGCATCTCTGGGATGCAGCCTACTAGATCATGTGGTGACGTTTTCAATGTGTTCTTGGTATGTTTGCAAGTATTTTATTGAGAATTTTTGCATCTGTGTTCATAAAGGAAATTATTTTTTATTTCTATTTCTTTGTTGGGTATTTATATTGTTTGAGTGTCAGGGTAATTGTTTCCTTGTAAAAATTACTAGGCAGTGCTCCTTTTGTTTCTGTTTTGTGGAATAATTTGAAGTGTATCGGCATTCACTTTTTTTTTTTTTTTTTTGAAAGTGTGATATATTTCTGCACAAAAATGTTCAGACTGAGGGCTATTTTTGACTGGGAGATTTAACTTCCCCTTCTATTTAGCTAGGGATTATAGGTCTCTTTAAATTAATTATTTGATCTAACTTTAACTTTGACATAAGTAGTTTGTATTGAGATACTTATCCACTTTTTTAGGTTTTCTAGTTTGGTGAGGCTCGGAGTTTTAGTGTGTCCGTATGGTTCCCTGATGTTGTCTGTTCTTTTGTCTTCCTTTTCTTTCTTATTATGTTATGTATTCTCCTGTGCCTTTTAGTTAATTCCGATATGAATTTGTCAGTATTACTGATTTTCTCCAAGATCCCACCACCTCTTTGTTTCACGGACAATATGTTGTTTCTCTCTATTTTATTTATTTTGGCCCAGAATTTGATTATTTCTTGTGATTTACTCTTTTTTGGTAGTCATTTCTTACTGTTTTAGAACTTTCACAGTAGGTATTATGAGACCTCTCCTCCTCTTCTCTTCTTCTCTTCTCTTCTCTTCTCTTCTCTTCTCTTCTCTTCTCTTCTTCTCTTCTCTTCTCTTCTCTCTTCTCTCTTCTCTCTTCTCTCTTCTCTCTTCTCTTCTCTTCTCTTCTCTTCTCTTCTCTTCTCTTCTCTTCTCTTCTCTTCTCTTCTCTTCTCTTCTCTTCTTTTCTTTTCTTTTCTTNCTCTTCTCTTCTCTTCTCTTCTCTTCTCTTCTCTTCTCTTCTCTTCTCTTCTCTTCTCTTCTCTTCTCTTCTCTTCTTTTCTTTTCTTTTCTTTTCTTTTCTTTTCTTTTCTTTTCTTTTGTAGCCACGTAGGGCTATGAATTTGCCTCCTAGAAACAACTTCATTGTTGTGTATTCATTTTCATTCAATCCTGACGTTTCCCCATCGAGCTCTACCTAAAGTCCCTAAGCATGCTTGGTCTCAGCTTGATCTCCTGTCTTGTTTTATTCAATAAAACATGAAGCCATTCCTAGAGATGGCCATATATACATGAGTACAGGGCCATCAGCTGGAACATGGAAAGCCTACAGTGACCAGTGCCACAGAAAATATTCTCCTCCTACCACAGGTATGTACTGTCAATAGCTCTTGAGCATCATGTGAGGCCATGTGAACTTCACAGCAGCTGGAAGTTCTTGAGTGACAGAGTTAGATCATGTCCATAAGGCAGCTATCCTAGCATCCCTTCCCATCTCTTGCCCCTCATTTTCTTCCTACCTCCTCTTCTGGGTTATTCACTTTGCATGTCGGGAGCTTAGTGAAGATGTGCCATACTTTAATTCTATTAGCTCTCCTTAAATTAAAATAAGAGAAATGCTTTCTTGTGGGGAATTTCAGGCTGGTCTCCAGTCGAGCTGAAGTCTGAACCCTGATGGTGATGATTCACCTCATGACACGGTAGGTGTTCCTTCATGCTCCTGGAACTCCAGCCCCTGCCTAAGGTACCACCTCCAAAAGCCCCCACAAGAGAAGCATGATCAGTGGTGACATAACAATGGCCCAAGCTTCTGACCTTCAGGCTAAACGCCTCCCCAGTTACCTAGTAACAGTGAAGACCATAAAAAGAGGTGCTTAGCCCACCATGCTTTCTTGCTCCTATCTTCTTACTCTCACTCCTTTGTCCTCTCACTTCTCTCTCCTCTTCCCTTTCTCTTTGTCTTCTTCTTTCCTCTCCTCACTCCCTCTTTCTCTCTAGCCTCCCCCCCCTTTTCTCTCTTTCTCCTTGCATTTCTATAATAAAGCTCTTAAACCATAGAGTCTCTGTTCTGCTCCATCAAGGCCAGCTGCATACTCTCATCAGTGTTGGGAACTTCTTTCTTTATACCCTCTGTCCTGCAACCCTGGGGTCCTAGCAAGGTAGCCCCAGGGGTGGCCCAGTTGGGGCTGCCCCTTCTCTACCCCCCACTGCCTGGGTCAGAGGCAATGCCCACCTGAGTGGAGTGGAAAGTGCCTGGCAGTCTCCCCATACCTGACTGACCATAGAATAGGGAAACTCAGGTGGGGTGTGGGCATATTTTTCCTATCCCTCACTCCCACCGGGCACCCCCTTTGGCCCCCTTTATATTTTGTTCCCAACAACTGGTAGCAGAAGATGGTTAAGCCATCCGGGTGAGACAGAAACAGCTGAGAGTCTCTGCCCTGCTCCATTAAGGCCCGCTGCACACTCTCATCAGTGTTGGGAATTTCTTTCCCTATACCCTCTGTCCCGCAACCCTGGGGTGCTAGCAAGGTAGCCCCAGGGGGGCAGTCAGGGCTGCCCCTTCTCTACCCCCCTCCACATGGGTCAGAGGCAATGCCCACCTGGGGCCGAGTGGAAAGCACCTGGCAGTCTCCCCATGCCTGACTGACCAGAGAATAGGGAAACTCAGACAGGGCATGGGCATATTTTTCCTATCCCCCTTTTCCTCAGCCCCCCCCCACGCCCTCTTTATTTTATTTTGTTCCCAACACTTTCTTTTTAGTTTAGAAGAATATCATTATAGGCAGAAAAAAATCAAAAGAAAAATAAACAAGTAAAATGTAAAATGGTGCTTTTCTCAGCCAAGTGCTACAGTTTGCCAAGAGTAGAGTCTATAAATGTAAATAAGGGTGTATTGCTGGTTAAGACTAATTAATAATTAGGCAGAAAACAGAAGTGAGGTTGATTTCTGGTATCTGTTTAGTGAAAGAAAACTAAGAGAAATGAGTAAAGCCTGTCATTACAATTTGTGTTAAAATTTATATGGTCTTGGAAGCAGGAGATCCACCCTTGTATTGCATATCACTACTAGGGCTTTATAACAAGAGGTGGTGCACTAAAAAGTCTCAGGTAGTGAAGCACTTGTCCTGCAGCCACAAGGGTCTGAACTCAGAGCCTTATCACCTGTGTAAAAGTCAAGCTTGACCGTCTTGGCATAAGAACTCTGCACTCCAGGGTTGGGGCAGAGGCAGATGGCTCCCATGGATTACAGGCCAGACTACCTAGAGAGTGGCCACCTTCTGTATTAGTGAGAGATTCTGTCTCAGAAACACGGTGAAAATTGAATGAGGAAGATCCCCATCATCCATTATGAATCACTCACCAACACTTATGAAAATGTGTAAGTGCACACACAAAAGTAAGTGCATTACAAAGAAAATATACAATGTGAGGGTACATCTAATGTAATGCTAGTCCTTGTTGATTGTACTGTAGGGACACAAAAAGTATCTTCCAACCTTCGTTTGCAGTATTCTTTTAAGTGGTCAATTTTGTAAAGGTATAAATTTAGGTAATGATTTCATTTTGCAATTTTATTGGATAGAATAAAAGCAACTAATTGAGTATATACCATATAAATGTAGAATATATATAAAATATTGAGAGAGTACACATGATGAGTGAAGGACTAGTTGTGGAGATTTTTGGCCTAGTAATTTTGTAGCAGGCACAAGGTCCTAGATTCCACCCCTAGTAGCACAAACCAAATCTAATTTTCTTACATGGGCAGGCTTTGGTAGCTCATATCTGGAAAGCCATCACTCAGTAGGCTCAGATAGGAAGATCACCCATGAATTGGAGAACAGACAGAGATACCAAATTAGGTCTTATCAAACAAAAATTCCCTGTGTTAGTATGCATAATTTTAAAATTTTCAATATGTGAACTGTATTATCTTATGGTGATTACAGTTTCAGAACTAGAAAATGCAATTCTCTTTTATATGGTCATTTTCTCATGATGGAAAATAAAACACACACACACACACACACACACACACTCACATACACAAAAACAAACATTTTGAAATAATGCAAAATGAATAAACAGATATGATTATTGTAGGTAACAAATTGGCTTAGTTATATATATTTTCAGTAACAGATAAGTTGAGGTATAATTTACATATCTTAACATTACCTACCTATCCTAAGCACCCTTAAAGTATTCTCTGAATATTTTATGGATGTATATAGAGTATCTTGATCATATTTACCCTTTCTCCACATCCAATTCCCACATCACCTTCCAGAACATCTCCCTCTCAACACTATGCCTTCTATATACTTATTTACTCTCCGAATTCAATTAGGTCTAACTATATGTACTTCAGTATATTGTCATCCACTGTTAAGCAAAGAGTCACCAACTCTTCAGAGAAAAGTGAGTATTCCTGTGACAGTAGCCACCAACTGCCATTAATCCCTCTGTAAGAGTGCGGTTTTGGAGCCTCTCCCTGATCCATGCTAGATCTTTAACTGGCTGACCTTATGCAGCTCTTGTGTAGTTAAACCATCTGCTGTAAGACCATCAGTGCACTGTGGTACAGCCATTAGCTTAGCTATCATTTTACCTTAGAGCTAATATGAAACCAGAGAGTCAGACTACTGTATTGACTTTTGGAGTTTATTTAGGATTTTAATACATTGTTTTGCAAAGAAGTCATTTGTAACTTAGAGATAAAAACACAGGCAAAGAAATAGATGCATAAGAGGATACAGTATATATATATTGTGTAGTAAATTTACTTTCATGAGTCTAACAATTATCTGTTGGGTACCAGAAATTGAAAAATGTATAGTTTTAATCATGGATGTTTATATGTAGTGAGTCATTCTATTTTATTGAAAATTTAATAGCTTATACAAAATATTTTAAACATAAATTAAAAGACCACTGTAACACACACACACTCTCTCTCTTTCTTTCTTCTTTCTTTCTTTCTTTCTTTCTTTCTTTCTTTCTTTCTTTCTTTCTTTCTTTCTTTCTCTCTCTCTCTCTCTCTCTCTCTCTCTCTCTCTCTCTCTCTCTCTCTCTCTCTCTCTCTCTCTCTCTCTCTCTCTCTCTCTCTCTCTCTCTCTATATATATATATATATATATATATATATATATATATATATATATACAAGTAGATTTTCCAGCTTTCTGAGCTATAGCACAAGAGCTTAGTCAAAGATTTTTGTGTCTGTAACCCTGAGCTCACTGGAGATAGCTGACACAGAATTGACAGCTGCCTTTAGACTGTTTAGCAATTAGACTTTAGAGTAGTTAATTATCTTCTTTCTCCTATTAGGTTTAGTATAAATAGAAGTAGTAATTATTGTTTAGAGCTGTTAGGAGATTTCAACAACAGATTATAACTAAAGTATTAAAAATTGTTCCTGGAATGTTACTAATGTCCACAAATATTAGTTATAAATATTGATTACTATAAAGCTGCTCTCAGAAACTGGCATTCTATTAGAGACTGACATTCAGCTAATAGCTACATAAATAATTGCTTAATTAAAGATTTTGATAAGAACCATGAAAAGGAAAATCAATATAACAGAAAATGAATGTAATTGGCTAGTTCAGGAATTGAGGTGTTTCATTTTTCTTCTTTCCTATGATGGATAATTAATTTTCATGTTTTCTGTCTTAGAACAGAGGGTGATATTTTATTTTTTAATACATATAGATTTTCCACATCCATAGGAGGAATGCCCTGATTATGATAAAAATAGCCTGACTGTTAGCTTAAAAATAGGTCAGAACCTTATTTAGAAATGGAAAATTAATGAAAGTGCAAAAAATTTCAGGAGATCATATATATATTAATTTTAGTATTATGATTTCAAATTAGTAAAGAAAATGATATAAACTATATCTTACTAAATAGTATTTGGTAATTTAGAAATAAAAATAGTATATGTACTCTAATAAATATGAGAACTTTAGTTTAAGAAGTGCTTGAACTAAAACTGAAACTAAAAAAAAAAAAAAAAAAAAAAACAGGCAAATATCCTCATCAAACTCTCACCATTTTAAAATAAACAGGTTCTAAAACAATTTTGCTGTACACACATGGATGGTCTGAACTGAAGATGAGAACAAGACATGAACTTCAAGGAAATTGTGGCTCCTTATGAATTTGAGGGTTCATCTGCTCTCTTCCCTACAGAGCACTCCAGATTTAAACTTCCTTTTGTGAAACAAGTGAAAAGAAGAATAGTTTTCCATAATTAAGTAGTTTTCCAAGTCAATTATTAAGAATTATATGAATTAAAATAACAATTTCCATATTTGATTGATAACATAAATTATAAAGACTTATCATTGAGAAATTATTGCATCTTGTTGATTTCAAAATTAACACACTGTTTTTCATGCTCTCCACAGCCAGGCACATCTGATGGCACATCTGATGGCTTGTTGATACTGGAAATAGTAGCTAACTGGTTGGAAAGGAAACTAGTAATTTGGAGAATGGTTTCAGGAATAGAAGACACAGGAAGCTATGCACAGCCAGGGACTTGTTTGTAGTCTATTATTAAAATTCTCGTTGGCCTTAGATCCAGCAGGAACATTCTAGAAGCAGATGAAAGTGTATCTACATGCTACTATGTGTCTGTATGTTTAAAAGGAAATGATTAGGACTAATGAATATGTGAGTAGCCTGTAGTGGTTTATGCCCATTGGAAGATAAAGTTTGAGTAAACTACAGGTCAGTGCCAAAGGCATAAGAATTATCAATCTAGGCCGGGCGTGGTGGCGCACGCCTTTAATCCCAGCACTCGGGAGGCAGAGGCAGGCGGATTTCTGAGTTTGAGGCCAGCCTGGTCTACAAAGTGAGTTCTAGGACAGCCAGAGCTACACAGAGAAACCCTGTCTTGAAAAACCAAAAACCAAAAAACAAACAAAAAAAAAATTAAAAAAAAAAGAATTATCAATCTAATGCTCAATATTCAAACAGACAGAGAATATGAAGATAGTTTTTTCAAAACAAATTGAAAGTGTCTTAAATAAATATACAATTCTTACCTCTTGTATATCCTTGAACCAGCACCCTCTCTGCTTCCCTCCTTCCTAACTCCATCACCAGCATGTGTATCTTTAACATTTCGTTTAAAAATATTTAACCTTCTGATATCCCATTTCACTCAATTTAAAATCGAAGGTGTTTTATATATATCTACAACTATTAAGATGTATTTATCCATGAGCAATTTCTTCCTTTAATATTTAAAATTTAATACTATTGAATGTTTTGCAACTTGGATTTTAACCGATGCCAGATACATTGAAATATACACTGTGAAAAACATGAACTTAGTCTGATAATTTATTTAAATGAATATAAACTTCTTCCTACCTGTTCATATTTAAACCGCTGCGCATATCTTGGGAAGAGGAGAGACTGGCAAGTGCTGTAGGTAGTCTTTGTTCCTGATGCCCCAGCCTGTTTTCAATAGGTACTGTTCTTTTTTTTCTGTTTTTTTTCTTGAAAGGCTATTCTCTGGCCTTTTCTCTTCTGATGAAGAGAGAAGATCTGGGCAGAGACTCATTCATGAGAGTGCTCAGAATCACTTAATGAAAACATAGCTGACATACTCATGCCTGAGGCAGCTCGTTAGTCCATTCACAAACTGCAGTGATTATAACCATATTCTTAACAAAGCCATTAGGCTTGGCGTAGGGATTTTCTGGAAAGAGCATTTATCCTTGAACACACTTCAGATTATCTGTGTAAGATGTGACCTGAACTTCCACATGATTATTTAAGCTCCCCCGTCACAAGAAATATTTAGTGTTGCAATCTTTGTTAGTATCAAAGGACATAATTAACTCTCAGCAAAGAATGACATCCATGCTAAAAGCTGTGCTTTCAATGCCCCACAAGGCATTATCTTGCAAAGCATTTCTGAGAAGCCAATCCATCCATTTGTGGACATGCATTACACATTTATTTGTATATAATATATCATCTGGGTGCCATTCTAGATATGAGTGACTCAAAATTGAACTTCAGATAAGATTTCTGGTTTCACAAAATTGATATTCTACTAGAGATAAACATTTTAGAGTGGAGGCAATATACATAATGGGTTGAGGTGACAACTAATTTATGTCTTAGCACATATTGGTGTGTTCTGAGTGTTTATTTATTATCAGGTTATACTTGAATTTAAGCCATATCTCCAACACATTTGAGACATGAGCTTGATTCTCTGACAGCCTTGATAAGATGCACTTCAAAACACGAGTTAAAGATTCTTCAAAACCTCTTAGCACAAAGATACAAACCTATACATCTTTATGATATGTAAAAATGTAAGTGTCTTAGAGCCAGTGGCTACTGTGATGAAATGTGTTGCCAGTCACCTTCAAAGGAAGGAGTGAAGATCACTTCCATCTCTGTTTAGTCAGTTTTTGCCTCCATAAAAGGGCTTTTGAACCAAGATTATGAAAGAAGAAATAACAAAAGATGCCTGTCATTTTTATTATGTATTTGGATTTCAGAATTACAACTATGATTTTCTGGGTCTAGAGTCCCTCTGCTTTTAGGGTTGTAATGTGGAACACGATTTATGACTTCTCAGCAAAGAGTTGGATATGTGGTGAGTACTTATATATTATTCATATCAAAATTGCCCTGGCTTTTCCTTTAGGAGGTAAAATAATTATTATTGACTCTGCCATTCTAGGGGAAAATCATATACTTGAACTCTTTTCATTTGACACTGAACTTTGCTTCAGATTATTCTTACAAAATGGGCCTTGAGGGTTTTGCTGTGGAAATATCCTGAAACACAGACCCTGGCAGCATGCTGCCTTATCTACTCTACATTTATATTTGTGCTATGCCTCTTATGGTTCTCTTGCACTAACTTGTAGGAAGCCAGGGAGATTGAAGCTGCTCTCCAGCAAAGAGGCCTTCACTGTAAATCTGTTTCACACTTTTCTTAATTTTCTTTTCTTATCACCACCTACACAATACTCAATAAATTTTCTTTTACAGCTTTTAAGGTTTCAAAAAAATGTTATTTTTCTGATTTCATTCATTATTTATCTCATTGCGGTGATACAATACTTTTATATTAGTTACTTTATTTATTTACATCCCAAATGTTGCCCCCTGCCAGTTCACTCTTGCAGAGTTCTTCCCCCATCCCTGTCCCCTTCACCTCTCAGATGGTGCTCCATCCTGGACAGTCACCCTTCCTGGGGCATCAAGGCTCTACAGGATTAGGCACATCCTCTTCCACTGGGGTCAGACAAGGCTGGCCTACACATGTTCAGGGAGCCTCTGACCAGCCTATGTATGATTTTTGGTTGGTGGCTTAGTCTCTAGGATCGAAGTCCAGGTTAGTTATTTTTTGTTTTTATTGCTTGCTCTTAGTCTTTGCAATTTTATACATGTGTATAATGAGTTCTGGTTATTACATTCCATACCGCATCTCCTTATCTATGTCAACCCCCTACAACCCTATCTGTCTTTCTCCCAGTTTCATGATTTTGTGTTTTAATCCACTTTTTTTAATCTGTGTGCTCTGGGTAGCTACTAGACTGGGACTGTACACTCACAGCTTCTGACATCCTGATAGCTGTTCATATTCCTATACAGACCCAATGCATGCATCTGCCATGAGTTGTTGGGAAGATTCCTGTGCAGACCCAACACATTAGTATTCACTATACATTTGTGTTTGGAATGGGTTTATTTTGCTCACAAGATTGCATTTTGAAGCCCTCTTACCTCTCTTCCTGCTATTATGCTGCTTCTCTACCCCCTTTCTGCACCATTTTTGAACCCTCATGTGATGTCTTGTTTATGACCAAGCATTCATTTGCCACCCTGGGTGGGTGACATTCTGCATCCACTGTCTCTTATTGTAATAGAGTCTTCTTTTACTAAAGCTTAGAGTACCAGTTGTTTCTAGGTATAAACACAAGTATTTAACAGACCACTCAATACAGTGAATTTTCGCTAATCAACAGTTATTTTAATACCTACTAGGGCATATCATTTCCCAGATCATGGGTTTCTGACCAGGTTATAGTACCACTCATTGTTTCCTGGTCGATTCAGCTTCAAATACAGAGCTATTGGTTACCACTTTCACAGTTGTACTAGTATTGCACAAGTGGGATGTATTTCCTGGCAGTTTGATCTTGCATTTTGTAGAGTTCACATCTGGAAAAGACCACTGATGCCTTTTCCCTCATGCAGCCTACATAATTGCTTTAGGGACTGTGTAAGCTAATGCAAATAGGGAGTCTTCTGACTTAGTTACAGCATCATTTCTCTATATGATGTGAAGATGGAATGTGCTGTCTTTAGCAATAGGGATTTTTCATCTTATGACCAGCAACTACAGGAAGGTGCAAGAGCAGGTGTTATTTTGTGGTTTCTGATCCCTTCATGTCTAAGATCTTTAAAGAGATATTTCACTCCTGGCATTTAAATTTTTCACTTAATAACTTGTGACTTATGAGAGCAACATTGTCTAGTCAAGAATTTAGAGATTTCTTTCTCTAAATTCTTCTTAATACAGGTGTGAAAAAGGTTAAAGAGAAGTGGAGGAGGGAGAAAGAAGAGATTGTAGGGTACAGAGAGTATTAACAAAATGTAAGGAATATCAATATTCCATAATAAAAATCACTATCATCTGAGCTTGCTTACTTTTTTCTTTCTTTCACCTCTCTCTCTCTCTCTCTCTCTCTCTCTCTCTCTCTCTCTCTCTCTCTCCTCTTCTCTTCTCTTTTAAGAATCTCTCTCTCAGAACCTCATGCATAAAATACTTAGAAATAATATACATGCAGTGCATACATTTGATTTTTCTATGTACATAGTATATTTGTCTTTTTATTCCATTATACTTTTAAATTATGTGGAAATATAGCACATATAGTTTAGATGAAAATGTTTTTTATGGCAAATATATCTTACTTTTATGTTGCTGTGTATGTGTTAAACTAACATATGTGAGTTGCTGTAGTAGAACTACTAAGAGTAACACTGACTTAACTTTGGGAAATTGTGGGCCCTCCCTTCTCTCTGGGGCCTGTTGGACACCTGCTTGTGGTTCAAAGGGAGGAGAAGCTGGGGGTGGGCTAGGGTTCTAATGGCATGGGTGTGTAAGAACAGAATAATTCTTGCATCAACTTCAGTGTGGCAGATCAAGTTTATTCAGGGTGAACAAGGACTATATAGGTCTTGGGGAGTGGATAGGGATTTTCAGGGTGAGTATATATTATTGACTATGGTAGCTTGCATGTGGACAAAAGACAAAAACACAACAATATGAATACATGTTAGTAGCTGTTCAGATCAAATAAACCAAATGATGAAGCAAGAGAATCCCAGTTTTTGTAGGACATAACGGAGGTATGAAACATCAAGAAATCTAAGGAGATGGGGAGCAAGTGAGACCAGATATTAAGTATACCATTTTCTGTTGGGCAGTGGCTCTGATGAATGCTGCCTCAATTGGTTCTGATAATAACATCTGGGTTATTGACAGGCTCTGTGTAGATATAGATGTGCAGTCAGAATTTATCCTGGGCATTCTATCTGTGGAAATGTTGATTGAACACTAGATGAATTGAAACTTTTCCACATATTTAGTTTCTTTCAGTAGTGTTCCAATCTATAATTATTTAAATTTTTAACAATTGTTTTTTCCCTGTGGAGAAAATATTACATAGTGGAAAACTACAATAAATGGCATACTTTTCCATTAAATTTAAATGTTAACTTAAAACCTCAGGTATTATTTGCATTGCCATAGAGTGTGGAGGAAAGTGTTGTTCCTGTTTATTTCTGGAAATTCTAGATGAGAAACTTGTGAGTCTAGTCTCGCTATGAGAAGGAGTAAGATAAATTGGGTGAGTCATCCTTAACCTATAATATTAGTCCATTTCACAACTGCTTAAAAATGAAGTGTATTCTCTGACTCAGAAGCTTCTTCGTCGAAAGGTTTATGGCTATGAGTCATTACTATTGTTTTCCACCAAATATCCTTGACAACATTAGCAATAACTCACATTCCTACAACATTTTTGTTAGCTAATTACTCCTACATCCAATTATTTCATGTGCACTAAATTACATTAAGCTTTATAGCTAAAAAAGATAGTTGTGGTGCTCAGAACTGTGACAAGATAATTCTCAAGGTTACATTAGCAACATTATAGTTCATGAAGGTTGTCTTTTGGTAAGAAAGATGTATAATGATTATACTTTTAGCAGGAAAATATTTCAGTATGTTTATAGAGATTTTAAGTATAAATGTAGGTAATAAAGCATTTAAAACTGAAATCTAAGACTATGCACAGTCCCCAAGAAATACCTCTAGGAGCTTTCTGTTTTGCATTTCTATTATTTATTGATTTCACATAAAGAAATGGCCATAGAAATAAGACTAGTAAAGGTTCATTTAAAACTATGAAATATATTCATATTAATTATTTTATAATTCATTCAGCAAAATTATAAGCTGTTACTTCCATAATGCATGCTAACACATTAAATGCTCACAATGAAAAAACAAAGCATTCAGTAATCATCAGTCACATGAAAGCTTTGAATGAAGTATAATTATTAAATGTTAAGTAGGAATATGAGGAAATACTTTTTAAGAAAATAATTCAGAAAACCCATACAGTTTTAAGTTATTCATGATGAGGTAGATTAGTATATTCATTTGTACATTAGATGACAGAAGACACTGAGGTAGGTTGGTGGAAGCTTTAGGAAACAGTGGTGCTTAAGGAGGCAAAGCCAAAGCTGAAGCTGGCAGGAGTAGAGAGCAGAATGGATTTCCAGAAGACATCAGGGAGTGTGAATGGTCAAGTGACCCAAAGGAAAAGCACGATTAATTATAAAGGGATCTGAAGCCTAGGGTAGTTGAAAGGCAGAGTGTAGGATTCTTGAGCTTATGTATTTGGGTACTCAAAGTAAGGGGCAGGACATGCAGTGATCAGAACCATAATGCATTATCAGTTGATTCTGATTTGTCATTTTGAAATATAGATCTTGATACAGTGTAGTTTAGAGGATAGAATGATATTGGTAGTGTAAGTTGATGCCTGGCAAGGAGAAAGATGATGATGGTTTGACCTAAAAGCAACATGGGCAGAGTAAAAGTATGAATATGAGCTAAAAGTAGATGAGAATTGTGAATAATTTAGTAGTATCACTTACTAAACTTGATTCTTGTCTCATTCCTCAGCCTAGAAAAAAGGGCACAATTGTTATGAGAACTAAATGGCAACTTGAGTTTTCTAGTGGGAAGTGACTCCAGTCACTAATTCCTCTGGGAAAGGATCTTCCAGAATCTGAATGAAAGTACTTCCACTTTGTATATAAGTTAGACGATGTAAATTAGTATTTTATAATACAAAATTCATGTTTATTTTTCCCCACATTGTCTTTCCCTCTCTCTCCCAGGCTCAAGTAATTCAGGAATATTTCTATTTTTCTCTGTAGAGTCGGAGATCTAAGTACCTACAACACAGCTAAAAGTTTAGAAAGTTTTTCTCGCTGTGTCAATATGGACTTGCCAGTTTTCTGGTCTAGTATGTTGCATGCCCAACTTGGTCACACGTATGATAAATACTATGACTTGTCTTTATGTAGTGGATAAAAACAAGTCAGCCTTCCACTTGTCTTTCTTTTTTTTTAAATGTGACTGTCTCATAATAATCATTTAACTTTTTAGGAAGGTGTGCTATTTAGATCAACTCACAATGGTATATATAGTTCAGAAAATGAGTCGTGGGCCTTAAATAATTGAAGCTGAGATATGAAATAGACTTGGGAATAGGCTCTTAAGAAATAAATAATTACAAATAAACATGATCATGGAATGATAACACTGTTAAATTATGATAAGGACTAACACTCAAAAATCTAGTTTAATAACATGAACATTAAATTTGTGATTTTTAAGAAAAGGGCATAAGTGTCAGGACACAGATAAAAGTAGAACATAATAGGCCTGGTCTATTTGAAAATAATGGCAAGTTCAACTCCAAAAGATTTATAATTTGCTTCTTAACACTGAGTAAAAGGAAAGGAAACAACACAGAAAAAGAGACATATGCCTGACATTGTCAAAACTATCTCTTCCTTTCTTCTGTAAAAGTTCATCTTAAGGACAAATATATTTTATAACCAATTCAAGATTATAGATTTTACCCAGAACCCTGTTATTCAATATAAGAATTATTTGTGTATTCAACTGTAGAAATCACTTAAATTAATTCTTAAATAATTTTAAAAATACACTTTAATTTATCAATTAACCCAAATACCAAACCTCTTTTTTTTCCTCTTAAAATATGAACCAAGAATTTCATCACACTTTCTTAGTTTTCCTTGTACAGTATCATGCAATTTTAAGTGTGAACTGCTTCAAATATAAAATCCTGCGATGAAACATATTGAGGTTTACGGTAATAACTGCACCAAAGAGGGTTTAGCTCGACTTAGAAGAATCAGTTGCACAGAAGTCATCCAACTGGAAAACTCATTTCCCTGTGGATTGTGAGGTGACTACAAACTCATCCTTGACAACGTCCACTATAGCCTTACTTGGCATAAACAATATTAAACAGTGGCACTAATGTTATTGGATTGATTCATTTATGGGTTTTTTATTTGAAGTTACTACCATAAACACATAAACAATAACATCTAATTCCTAGTAAGGAATTACTGAGGATACAGCAAATGTTTAGAAATGTTAGAATCTATGAATTTGGTGATGCTTTTGTGATTGCATCATTACCAAATAAAAAATATTGGAATTTTTGCAATGAAGTGAATACACTTGTTGTTAAATACAAGTATTGTATTTCATGAAAAATCATGGGAATAATAGCAAAATAACTAAGCAGAGTAGTAACAGAGACTGATGTTTCCTTGCTTGGCCAAGTAGGGGCTTTATGAATGCTATTTTGTTTTTAGTAAGGTACATGTGGCAGACCCAGGAGATTCAGAAGTACATTAATTTAGCTGTGTGAAATATTCAGTTACCTAGGAAATTTTAGGCAGGAATACAGAATACAAGGGCATGAAGCTGTCTTCTTGGGAAAGTTTGGTCGGTTCTTAGAAACACCAGATAGACTATTTCAGGTAGAGTGGGGCAAGTGGACACTTTTAGGAGCAACACTTAGAGACCGCCACAAAAGCACATTCATTAAGGGCATTGCAAAGCTGAAATGATTTTGTACATTGAGAAAAATCCAAAAGGAAGTTCTAAGCAGAGCTGGAAAGTGATTGACTGTGCATCTTGTAGAGTAACTATAGCCCACAGGGAATAGGTAGCCATGAACCTGAGAATGTAGAGCCAGGTGATGGAGGATTTTTGTGGAAGGGTTACACACAATTTCTAGGATTTAGCTGACCTGTTGGGGAGAAATGGTGTCATCTTAGTGGCATAATTGTGTAGTCCTAGTTGCTGACAAACTATTATGTTTTAAATTTGATATGTATAAGAAGTTCTTTGTCTCAGTTTACATCTGTGCACAGTGTCTGTGGAGGTCAAGAGAGAGCATCAGATCTCCTATAACTTAAGTTAAAGATGGTTGTGAGCTACCATGACTGCTGTGAATAGAACCTAAGTCCTCTGTATAGCATTCCATGTTCTAAAACACTGAACCATTTCTCAAGCCTACAGACATTTAGTTTTGAAGAATAAAATAAAATTTGCTTAATAAGTTAGAGTGAATGAGCATATCTTGTCAGGATTTGCAGATGAAGAACAGAGAATAAATGATCTTAGGAGAAGCCTAATTATCTCTTAGGAACAAGAGACTTCTTGTTTCTATGTGGCAGTGCACAACAGTCACTTAGCTCAGGAGGATGTGAATCTCTAGCTATACATATGTTTAGCTGATTCTTAGGCTACATGTAATTGCACACCTGCTACTAGACAGGTTAAAGGAGATGCTAACTACAGAGATAAAGGGGAGAAGACATGTCCAGAGGAAGAGAGTATATGAAGTTTAATCAAAGAGGTGATGGCCCATGCCTGACAGCGAATGATAGTAATGATGCATAAATTTATTTATATACTATTTGCCTTTACCAAAGGTTTTAAATTTTCATATCATATATAACATTATTCGATAGAATTTAACTATGGAACAACTGAGTGTAAGATGAATTGTATAGTTAATCTTACAACACTCAGTCATGCACGTAATCAAGATATTAACGAAGAGGAGATGCTGTTCAGCATTTATGTAAAATGCCTAGTTGATAACAGTATTTATCAACCTCTTGGTTGAGACTCCTTCAGAGGTCAAAGGACCCTTTCATAGAAGTCATCTAAAACCAGAAAATGCAGATATTTATATTATGATTTTTAAGAGTAGCAAAATTATAGTTTTGAAGTAATGAACAAAAATAATTTTATGCCTGGGGGGTTGCTACATCATTAGGAATTGAATTAAGGTTTATAGCATTAAGAAGATTGAGAATGAGTGTTCTAGATGATCACAGTAATCATAAATTAAAACAATGGGAAAGAAAGAAGCAAAAGAAAAATCATCCTGGAAGTATTTGAGAATGTTGTGCATTTCTATCGCAGGCAACAAAATGTTGTCTACTTTGTTTTAATTGTCTATGGTATATTACAAAACATGGTAGATAGCTTTTGGAATTCTTACAGAATTTCATTACTTACAAGGAATTTAATACAAATAATTTTACAGGATCCTAAACAGTGTAATAGAAGTTCCTATATTTTATACAGTCTGGATCCAATATGGAAACTTATTTATTTGAAGTAATCATCCAGAAAATTCTCTCAAACCAGAAGCATAACATGATTGAAAATGGGGCTCAAGTTTACTCTTTCTGGAATTTACCTATAATCATGTCTTTGCATGTTATCAACAGATGATACTATACTATACTATACTATTATACTATACTATACTATATGTTTTCTGTGTTTGAGATGTTATATAAAGAACTGGACAATACACTAAGTGTCTACACTACAAGTACGATTCTGGTCTTTTATGAAGTAAAATATACCTTTAAATTATTTCTACATTTTTCTAATAAGAATGTTTCTTACTTCTCTTCCTACTTACTCCATTAGCATTCTTCTTTCTCTCTTCTGCTCTCCAATCTCCTCCTCTCATATAGCTCTCTCCTCTGTCATCTCCATTTCTCTCCTCTTTCTTTCAACCTCCTTCCCCCTTCCCTCTTTTCCTCCCTCCCTTCTTTTCCTCTTTCTTCCTTTCTTCTTCCTTCCATCCCTTGTTCACCTTTTTCTTCCTTTCTCTTCTTTTTTATTAGATATTTTCTTTATTTTCTTTTAAAATATTATCCCCTTTCTTAGTTTCCCGTCCGAAAATCCCCTATCTCCTCCTGCTCCCCATACCCCCCAACCCACCCACTCCTGCTTCCTGGCCCTGGCATTCCCTATACTGAGGCATAGAACCTTCATAGGAAAAAGGGCCTCTCCTCCCATTGAAGACCAACTAGGCCATCCTCTGCTACATATGCAGCTAGATCCATGAGTCCCACCATGTATTTTCTTTGATTAGTGGTTTAGTCCCAGGGAGTTCTGGGAGTGCTGGTTAGTTCATGTTGTTGTTCCTCCTATGGGGCTGCAAATCCCTCTGTTCCTTGGGTATGTTCTCTAGGTCTTTCATTGGGGACCTTGTGCTCCATCCAGTGATGGATGTGAGCATCCACTTCTGTGTTTGTCAGGCACTGACAAAGCCTCTCAGAAGACAGCTATATCAGGCTCCTGTTAGCAAGCTCTTGTTTGCATCTGCAATAGTGTCTGGGTTTTGTGGTTGTTGATAGGATGGATCTGTAGGTGGGGCAATTTCTTGATGGTCATTCATTCAGTCTCTCTGAACTTTGTATCTATAACTCCTTTCATGTGTATTTTGTTCCCCCTTCTAAGAAGGATTGAAATACCTACACTTTGGTCTTTCTTCTTGAGTTTAATGTGTTTTGCAAATTGTATCTTGGGTATTCTGAACTTCTAGACTAATATCCATTTATCAGTGAGAACTTATCATACGTGTTCTTTTGTGATTAGGTCACTTTACTCAGGATGATATCCTCCAGATCCATCCATTTGTCTAAGAATTTCATAAATTCATTGTTTTTAATGGGTGTGTAGTACTGCATTGCATAAATGTACCACATTTTCTCTATCCATTCCTCTGTTGAGGGACATCTGGGTTCTGTCCAGCTTCTGGCTATTATAAGTAAAGCTTCTATGAACATAGTGGAACATGTGTCCTTATTACAAGTTGGAGCATCTCCTGGGTATATGCCTAGGAGTGGTATTGCTGGATCTTCTGATACTGCTATGTCCTATTTTCTGAGGAAGCACCAAACTGATTTCCAGGGTAGTTGTACCAGTTTGCAATCCCACCAGCAATGGATGAATGTTCCTCTTTCTCTATATCCTTGTCAGCATCTGCTGTCCCTTGAGTTTTTCATCTTAACCATTCTGACTGGTGTGAGGTAGAATCTCAGGTTTGGCAGGATTAATATAGTAAAAATTGCTATCTTGCAAAAAATAATCTACAAATTCAATACAATTCAAAATTCCAACTCAATTCTTCACAGTTAGAAAAGGCAATTTGCAAATTCATCTGAAATAATAGAAAACCTAGGATAGCCAAAACTATTCTCAACAATAATAGAACCTCTGTTGGAATCACCATCCCTGGCCTCAAGTTGTACTACAGAGCAATTGTGATAAAAACTGCATGGAACTGGTACAGTGACAGACAGGTAGATAAATTGAATAGAATTGAAGACCCAGAAATGAAACCACACACAAATGGTCACTCGATCTTTGACAAAAGACGTAAAACTATCCAGTGGAAAATAGACAGCATTTTCAACAAATGTTGCTGGATCTACTGGCTGTTAGCATGTAGAAGGATGTGAATTGATACATTTTTATTTCCTTGCACAAAACTCAAGTCTAAGTGGATCAAGGAACTCCACATAAAACCAGAGACATTGAAATGTGTAGAGGATAAAGTGGGGAAGAGCATTGAAGATATGGGCACATGGGAAAAAATTCTGGACAGAACAGCAATGGCTTGTGCTGTAAGATCAAGAATCAACAAATGGAACCTCATAAAATTGCAAAGTTTCTGTTAGGCAAAGTACACTGCCAACAAGACAAAAAGGCAACCAACAGATTTAGAAAAGATTTTTACCAATCCTAAATCTGATAGAGGGCTAATATATAATATATACAAAGTACTCCAGAAGTTAGAATCCAGAAAACCAAATAGCCCTTATTTAAAAATGGGGTATAATGCTAAACAAAGTATTCTTTACTCAGGAATATCAAGTTTCTGAGAAACACCTAAAAAATGTTCAACATCCTTAATCATCAGGGAAATGCAAATCCAAACAACCCTGAAATTCCATCTCTTTCTTCTTGAAACAATAGCTCAGTATATTTTAAATCTGGCCTTATTCTGCTACAAATCCTCCTGTCTTAGACTGCTGGGATTATGTTTTTGTATTACTACCACATCTCTTGAGAAAGGTTTGACTATTAAGGATAGAGCACCATGATGACAAGAGTGATAATCTGGATTTCTATGAATCATAATAGCAGTTCCCTGTGCTGTATAGTAATTGATAATTCCTATACTAGATGGTACCTTTAATCATTCTATAAATAAGTATTGTTTAATGGAATATGAATTAGCTTAAGATTCTTAATCACTCAACTGCTTCTGTGTAATAACATACTTTGGAACTGAGAATACATCAATATGTTATAGTTCCATCTAGTACTATAAACAAAAAGAAAAAATCCACTTAACTTCAGCAGTTTCAGCAACACAAACACTACCCTTTATTACCTGCTGATAAATGATGACATGACACTGTTTAGCAAGGAATACAGCTAATAAAAATTATATATTTGCTAGGAGTTAAATGAAATAATGATTCAAAATAAGACATAGCACCAATAGTATATTCTAATGAACAAATTAAGTCTTAAACTGTTATTACATATTTTAGAGTTAAATATTCAGTTATTATCAATTTTTATATCAAGCTACTATATCAGAAATTGAATTTGCACGACTACCCAGGTAGGCTGGATATTTATGTGTTATCTTGACTCAGCTAGATTATTTTAGAAGAGGGAACCCCAATTGAGAAAATGCTCCAAGCAAATGGAACTAATGATATATTTTTGATTCATGGTTGATGTGGATGCAGCCAGCTATCTGTAGATGGTACCACACAACAATTACACCCCCTGGGTGTTATGAGAAGGTATATTGAGCAAGCTATAGGGTGAAAACAGAAAGCAGCACTCCTCAATGACTTCTGTATCAATACTTGCCTCCAGATTTCTGCCCTGCTTGAGTGCCTGCCTGACTTTCTTTGTGATGAATTATGATGTGGAAAATAAGCTAAATAAATCATTTCCTAACATGCTATTTTTGGTCTTGGTGGTTTATCACAGGAGCACTAGAAAAATAAAATATCCCACAACAGATAGTTAAAATATATTTTTATGTAGAAAAATAAGCAAGACGAGTTTCTGACATGAGTATGATTGTTAAAGTGGACACACTAAGTTTAATAGTAACAAAAAAATCCATTTTTGCAGCGTGTTGAACAGGGATAGGCTTAGATACAGAATATAAAGAAGATTTTCTTTATATTATTTGTACTATAGGAACAGAACATACTAACCTGAGATGATATCTACTGGATTAGTAAGAAATTCATAAATGCCAAACACTAGAACCAACCAACCAAACAAACAAAAGCCAGTTCCATAAAAATAAAGATCCGAGTTAAAGAGTGAAATCAGACAATAAAACTTGAATTTGTCTCCATGCTGTAATTTTCATACTTTCACTGTGTTTCATGGATCAGAATTTTCTCCCAACGTTGTTTCAGAAAAGTCTTTCAGAAAACATACTGATCTGTGGTGTGTGATGTTTTCATCCTCCACAATCTCTGTTTCATACATCTGTAGGGGTCCTTCTCTATACTCAACCGACTTCTTCCCACACAGACTGAGCAGCCATAGCTGAATGCAAAATAGACTGGTATGGTTATACTGCCTACTTTAAATCCTGGACTGCATCATGTCCAACTGTTTGTTATAAGAGAAATTAATTAACTTCTCTGTACTTCCCTTTATAATGACAACCTAATTTAATGTTAGGATTAATGTTACCTAACTTACACAGTTGTTACAAGAATTCATATGTGAGACATGTCAAGTGATTTCTAACTATATAGTCTGTCAGCTACTATTTCAGCTGATCTTACAGTTAGTTCATCAGTGCAGAGGTACACTCTACATGCTATTTCTGTCCTTTTTATATATTCCTTAGCTTGTGAGATGTGACCTACATCCATCCTATTTAATCCTTTACTGTTTAAATTCAACACTTACTCTGCTGCTGGGCTTTTATTACAGTATGGTGAACACTTCATGACCTATACATATAGCTCTGACTTTGTAAAAACGTGGTTCTGATACATCTCTTGACTGGAATTTTACATTTGTTCCATTTTTTTATATTCAAAACTAATCTTAATTACCAATGTGTTTTTAATCTACACTACTGGAGCATTCTCTGCACTGAAACCTTTAGAGAAAGGCAAGCATCATCGACTTTTGGATGCAGAGATTATCTGAAAAACTGATTCCCAGAGAGCTCTATAGATGATGCAAATGAATATTGGCAAAGTGTGCCTAGTTTAAGGATGTAAAGAAGCAATGTCACTCTTTCTCAAATAACAGATAACAACAAAGAATTGCAGAGGTCCATCTAATGTGGAAGCAGCAAACAGCTAGAAGTATTTGAAATGGAATTTTTAATATAGTGACGTTTTCAAGCACATGTTATCATGTATTCACACACACATATACTCATGCACAGACATGCATACACACACACACACACACACACACACACAAATACACACACAATATATAAAGGCAGATATATTTGGGAAAGTGGAATACTAGAAATTCAGTGTTAAGAACTCAGTAGAGGAGAGAATCCTTTCCAAAAAGAAACAATTGTAGGGAATGCAAAGACACATTTTCTGTCATATTGGCTGGCATAATACCTTGTTCAGGCCCAGGACACTCTGGTGATGTGGTGTGGGAAGTGGCTGCACATGCTTCTTCATATTGTTTGTACTCTTAGGAAGGACTATATGTACAGTGCTCCAGGACATTTCCTGCATTTAATTTTCATATAAATTCTATATTTGCACAGAGTATATGTAATTCTGAAATTACTTGACATGGAAATTGGTAATTTAACCTGGGATCTGCCAGTTTTAATTTGGGGAATTTAAGAAGAAAGGTATCTATAATTTTTGAAGATACAGACTTTGTGCCTTTCCCTGCTAATCTTATGCAATATCTGTTACAGTTTTACTCCCATGATTCGATACCATGACTGAGGCAACATACAAAAATCAAGTGTTTATTTGTAGTTCACATTAAGATTGTGAAGAGTCTGTGACCATCACTGCGGGGGTAGATGTGAGGAGGTAGGCAAGCATGGTGTTGGAGAAGTATTTGATATATCATAGCTTTATTCATAAACTACAGGCAGAAAAGAGAGAGAGAGAGAAAGAGAGAGAGAGAGTAGGGGGAGACCTGGAATGTTGTGAGTGTTATGAGTCACTTTTAGCCTCAATTCCCATACTCCTATTCTCATTGGCATAGCTCCTCTAAGAAGCTACACTTGATAATCTTTCCCAAATAGATGCAGGAACTGTGGTACAAGTATTAAAAAACAGTGAGACAGTTGGGGCCATTCTCATTCTAAACATCACACTTACCAAAATCTCAGTTCATAATGAGTTAGTTATTAATGTACATTAGTTTAGACTTATATGTGTTTGACCTATTATTTATTTAATTCTCTTCAGACTTACTGATGCTCCAAACACCACACTTCATTCTTATTTTGTATTTTCTTTTCTCCAATATCAGTTCTGTTGATTTAATGTCTTCCACCTTATGGATGGATCCTCTAATGCTGAATGCCGTATTATGTTGGTTAATTTGTTCCATTGCACAGCATAAATATTTCCATGAATTAATGAAGAAATGGATGAGCTTGTGAAAGAGCACCATGACAGTGAAAAAGATAAGGCAGATACTGAACCAAGATTTAATGAATTGCAGGTGAATCATCGTATTCTTTAAAGATGAAACTTTCCTTTTGGTTGTTAAATACTTTGTTTTAATGTCCTTTGGTGGACATCACTTGGAAAGATAAGCAAAGAAAAGCTATTGCCCTAATAGTCTACAAACCTGTTATGAAATTGTATGATGCACAATCTAATTTCTAAAAAAATTTATATAGAAGATTATAATAGGGAGATGAATTTTATGACAAGTATTTTCATAGTCTATAAAAAGGCAACAAAAAGAATAAGCACAACTTGCTCTTGTTTCTTTTGATTGTTAAATTTAATTAAATTCATATAATAAACCCAGCAAAGAATAAGTATATATAGTATAGAATTTGGATTTCAGATATTGTTATCTTAATGAATCAAATTTTGTTTGTATTTTGCTCTAGCTATAAAATAGGAAATATCTCCATAGCTTATCAGGAATTACAGTATTTCAGGAAAATGTGTGAGCTTTGTGCTTCTGTGATTACAGTTATTTCTTTGTCTTACACATTACATTTAAGATAAAAACATATTTGTGTATTTACTGGAGGTGTCATTAGTACATCCCCTTTACTTCATTTTGTCCTTTATTTCTACATTCTCTTCACTTTTGATAACAGTTTGATGATCATGCCTATGATGGTTAACAAACTTTAACAAGTAGACCAATGTGGAACAAAAGAGATAAAAATAAGATTAAATTTTTAGACCACTGACACTGTCACATAGTCTTTACCATAATAACCAAATCATATAATATTGTTTGCAGTAAGTTCTTCCTGAAAATTTTCTTTGTATGCTGTATATCTATTACTGTATTTTTGAGCAGCACTACAAGTAAATATGATTAGGAAATATTTACCATATTCCAGAGTTAAGTTTTATGAATGCCAGAAATATTATAAGAAATCACATTTCTCCTGATTTATAAAATTCATTTTACTACACTACATTTCAAATGCTTAAAATAAAATAGCATCTTGATATATCTTACAAGTATTTATTTTTTTCTTTATGTGATGATTGGTAAATATTTACAGATAGATTTCAGAAAGAACAAGGAAGAATGAAACAAAAATGGAAGCTTATGTGCAACTTAAACCAAGTACAGACATATGTGTCCTGTGAGTGGCATGGCTAATAGGCGAGTCGTAGAATCTGCTCTTAGTTTTGTAACAGCCAAATACAAACTATAAATCTATTGAGTTATGAAATTCTAATGCTCTTAAATTAAGTACAACAAATAATTCTTTGAAGTAAAAACTTTTTCTTTGTTGTTTTTATGTCATAAGTGTTCTTAGAGGATGAATTCCCCCAACTCTTCAAGATGGCGTACATTCTCAACACCATTATTTCAGGATATTCCACAATGAATTTTATAGACTTATGTAACTTCAATTGGTCTCGAGACCAGTCAGCATGAAAAAAGCAAAATTTATAGCATTTTGAAGTGAAATAAAACTGACGATATCAAGGATTATCTGGGGATATGTCAGAGACTTGTGGTAGCTTTGTTTCTCTTGCAATATTTGTCTCTGGTAAAGGAGTAGTGGGTTTTAGCTAACAAGATTTTCAAAGTTGTACTGACTTCTCGATGTTTATAATAGATTCAAATGTCATCTGAAAACAAGACTCACAATTCTTCAAGGACACGCAAAGTAGGGTGGATAGATGATCTATACATGAGTGAGTCTTAGAAACCCTACAAGGAAAAGGGTTAATTAATGTATTAGTGTTCTAACTCTTAGAGTTCAAACAAATAAGTAAAATACAAGCATGGTAATTTGATATTCTTTAATTTTCACATATAACAGCTCTTCTTCAATACATCAAATATATTCAGAAAAAGATTATTAAATTAAACATTGTTTGTCATGAATGGCATTTGCCTGAGAAGGGAATTATTTGTATATAATTAGATGTATTTTTCTATAATCTGATGTGGTTTCTTCTCTTGTATATTTTAGAAACTATTAAAGCTTGAGCATTCTTGGGGTCCACAAAGAGTATGGACTTAGATTTGGAAATTGGGAAATTTGGACATTACAATGGTAAAGTTCAAGGAACAATTTGAAAATAATAATTATAGATTATCATAAGATTTATAATGGATCTGCTCCCAAACATTTCCCATATGTTATACTAAATATAGTAATCCTTTTATTTCTTATATTTTATTTATTTATTTTTGTTTTGTTTTGTTTTGTTTGAGACAGGGTTTCTCTGGCTGTCCTGGAACTCACTTTATAGACCAGGCTGGCCTCGAACTCAGAAATCCACCTGCCTCTGCCTCCCGAGTGCTGGGATCAAAGGCGTGTGCCACCACACCCGGCTACATTTTATTTTTTTTAATTTCTTTTTTATTAGACATTTTCTTTACTTACATCGCAAATGTTATCCCCTTTCCTGGTTTCCCCTCTGAAAACCCCCTATTCCTCCACACACTCCAACTTCCTGGTACTGGCTTTCCCCTACACTAGGGCATAGAGCCTTCACAGGACTAAGGGCCTTTCCTCCTATTGATGAATGACAAGACCATCCTCTGCTACATATAAAACTGGAGCCATGAGCCCCTCCTTGTGTAAGCTTTGGTTGGTGGTTTAGTCCCTGGGAGCTCTGGGGGGGGGGTACTGGTTAGTTTATATTGTTGTTCCTCCTATGGGGCTGCAAACCCCTTCAGCTCTTTGGTTCCTTTATTTAATTTCATCATTGGGGACCTTGTGCTCATTCCAATGGATGGCTGTGAGTGTTCACTTCTGTATTTGTCAGGCACTGGCAAAGCCACTCAGGAGACAGCTATATCAGCATTCTGTCAGCAAGCACATCTTTGCATCCAAAATAGCATCTGTGTTTGGTGACTGCATATGGGATGGATCTGCAGGTGGGGCAGTCTCTGGATGACTTTTCTTTAAGTTTCTGCTCCATGCTTTGTCTCTGTATTTCCTCCCATGAGTATTTTGTACCCCCTTCTAAGATGGTCTGAAGAATCCAGACTTTGGTCTTCCTTCTTCTTGACCTTCATATGGTCTGTGAATTGTACCTGTATATTCCTAGCTTTTGGGCTAATATCCACTTACCAGTTATTGCATGCCATGTGTGTTCTTTTGTTATTGGATTACCTCACTCAATATGATATTTTCCAGTTCTATCCATTTGCCTAAGAGTTTCATGAANTNATTGTTTTTAATAGCTGAGGAGTACTCCATTGTGTAAATGTGCCACATTTTCTGTATTCATTCCTCTGTTGAAGGAAATCTGGGGTCTTTCCAGCTTTGTACTATTATAAATAAGGCTTATATGAACATAGTGAAACATGTGTACTTGTTATATGTTAGAGCATCTTTTGGGTATAGGTAGTGGTATAATCTATGTTGTGTAGCTGGGTCCTTGGGTAGTACAATGTCCAAATTTCTGAGGAACCACCAGACTGATTTCAGAGTGGTTGAACCAGCTTGCACTCCCACCAACAATAGAGGAGTGTTCCTCTTTTACCACATCCTCCCCAGCATCTGCTCACATCTTTGAGGTCTTCTGGAGGTGTGCTCTACAAGATCCCTCTCCCCACTGTAGGGCATTTCATCTAAGATCCTTCCCTTTGAATCCTGTGACTCACTCACTTCCCAGGTGTCTGGCATATTCTGGAGGATCACACCAACCTTCTACCTTCTGAGGTTGCCTGTTTCCATTCTTTCTGCTGGCCATCAGGACTTAAGTCATTTTCCACCACCTAATACCAGTTCATGTTCTCCTCTTCCCCTCACCCTTGTCTCCACTTTCTCCCATGTCCCTCCCTTCCTCCTTCCTTGTAATTGCCTTCTTCTCACTTCCAAGTGAGAATAATGTGTTCCTCACTTGGGCCATTCAGCTTGTTGACCTTTTTGAGTTCTGTGGACTATATTCTGTACATTTTTTTGGCTAATATCCACTTATTTATGAGTACATATCATGTATGTCCTTTTGGGTCTGAGTTATGTCATGCAGTATTGTATTTTATAGTTCCATCCAATTGCCTGCAAAACTCAAGATGTCCATGTTCTTAATAGCTGAGTAGTATTCCATTGTGCAAATGAACCACATTTTCTGTATCCACTTTGCTGTCATGGGACATCGGGGTTATTTCCAGCTTCTGGCTATCACAAACAAGGCTGCTATGAATACGGTGGATCATGTGCCTCTGTGACATGGAGTGGCATCTTTTGAGTATATTCTCTAGAATGGTATTGTTGGGTTTTCAGGTATATCTATTTCCAGTTTTCTGAAGAACCTCCAAGATGATCTCCAGAGTAACCACAGTTTGTACCAGTTTGCCATCTCACCAGCAGTGGAGGAGTGTTCCTCTCTCTCCACATCCTTGCCAACATGTGCTGTCACCTGAGCTTTTGATCTTAGTCATTCTGATTGGTGTAAAGTGGAATCTCAAGGTCCTTTTTGATGTGCATTTCTCTTATTACTAAGAATTTAATACATTTCTTACTCATGAAAGGATATAGGTACAGAGACAAAATCTAGAGCTAAGATGTAAAGATGGACTATCCAGAGACTACCCCATTCGGGAGTACATCCCATCATCAGCCACCAAACCTAGATACTAATGCTCATGCCAGCAAGATTCTGCTGTAGGGACCCTGATATTGTGGCCTCTTGTGAGGCTATGCCAGTGCCTGGCAAACACTGAAGTGGATGCTCACAGCCAGCTATTGGATGGAACACAGGGTCCCCAGTGGAGGAGCTAGAGAAAGCACCCAAGGACCTGAAGGGGGCTGCAACCCTGTAGGTGGAACAACAATATGAACTAACCAGTACCCCCTGAGCTTGTGTCTCTAGCTGCATATGTAGCAGAAGATGGCCTAATCGGCCATCACTGGGAATAGAGGCCCCTTGGTCTTGCAAACTTTATATGACCCAGCACAAGGGAAGGCCTGGGACAAGTAGTGGGAGTGGGTGAGTAGGGGAGCAGAGGTGGGGGAGAGGGGTATAGGAAACTTTCGGGATAGCATTTGAAATGTAAATAAAGAAAATAATAATAATAATAATAATAATAATAATAATAATAATAATAATAATAATAAAATAATTTTAAAAAAGAATTTAATACATTTCTTTAGTTGCTTCTCAGCCCTTCTAGAGATTCCTCTGTTGTGAATTCTTGATTTAGTTCTATACCTTATCTTTTGATTGGAATATTTGGACTTTTGGTGGTTAGCTTCTTAAGTTCTTTACATATTTTGGATATAAACCCTCCATTGGAAGTCAGGTTAGTGAAGTTTTTTTTTTTTTCTTTCCATTTTGTATATTTCTGATTTATTTTATTGACTGTGTTCTTTGCTTTGCAGAAGCTTTCCAGTTTCTTGAGGTCCCATTTATGAATTCTTGATCTTAGATCATCAACCATTGGAGTTCTGTTTAGGAAATTTCCCTCTGTGCCATTGAAATCAAGGCATTTTCTCTTCTCTTAGATTAAGTGTCTCTCATTTAATGTTGAGGTCCTTGACCCACTTGGGCTTGTGCTTTGTGAAAGGTGATAAATATTGGTCTATTTTCATTTTTTTACATACAAACAGCCAGTTAGAGCAGTACCATTTATTGAAGATGCTTTCTCTTTTCCATTGTATGTTTTTGGTTTCCTTTTCAAAGATCAAGTGTGTGTGAGTGTTAGGTTTTATTTCTGGGTCTTCAATTCTATTTCACTGATCAACCTTTCTGTCTCTGTACCAATACCATGCAGTTTTGTTTGTTTGTTTTTGTTTTTGTTTTTTTTTAATCACTAATTCTCTGTAGTTTAGCTTGAGGTTAGGGATGGTGATTTCCCTAGCCGTTCTTTTATTGTTAAGAATTGTTTTTGCTATTTGGTGTTATTTTTTTTTCTGTCTTTCCAGATGAATTTGAGAATTGCTCTTTTCATGTCTTTGAAGAATTGTGTTGGGATTTTGGTGGGGATTGTATTGAATCTGTATATTGCCTATGGTAGGATGGCCATTTTTACAATGTTAATTCTGCCAATCCATGAGCACTGAAGATCTTTCCATTTTCTAAGATTTTCTTTAAATTCTTTCTTGAAAGAGTTGAAGTTATTGTCATATAGATCTTTCCCTTCTTTGGTTAGAGTTACCCCAATATATTTTATATTATTTTTGACTACCATGAAGGGAGTTGTTACCCTAATTTCCTTCTCAACCTGTTTATCATTTGTATAAGGGAAGGCTACTGATTTATTTGAAATAATTTTATATCTGGGCACTTTGCTGAAGTTGTTTATCAGCTGAAGATATTCTTTGGTAAAATTTTTGCGGTTGCTTATTTGTACTATCATATTATGTGCAAATCGTGATACCTTTATTTCTTGGCAAATTTGTATTTCCTTGATCTCTTTTTGTTGTATTATTGTTCTAGTTAGCACTTTGAATACTATTTGAATAGATATGGTGAGGGTGGGCATCCTGGCCTTTTCCCCAATTTTAATGGGATTGCTTCAATTATCTCTCCATATAATTTGATATTGTGTTTTGGATTGCAGTAAATTGTTTTTATTATGTTTAGGTATGGGCTTTATTTTCCTGATCTCTCCAACTCTTTTAACAATAAAGGGTGTTGTCTTTTGTGAAATTATTTTCTGCATTTAAGGAGATGATCATATGATTTTTTTTCTTTGAGTTTATTTATATAGTGGATTACATTAATGGATTTTCATATATTGAACAAACTTGGATCTCTCAGATGAAGCCGACTTAATTGTGGTGAATTATGGGTTTGATGTGTTCTTGGATTTGTTTGCAGGCATTTGATTGAGTATTTTTGCATCAATATTTATAAGCAAGATTGGTCTGAAATTCTCTTTTTTGGTTGAGTCCTTGTATGGATTGGGTATCATAAAATGAATTAGATACTGTTCCTTTTGTTTGTATTTTATGGAATAGTTTGAGGAATACCAGAATTAGGACTTTTTTGAAGGTCTGGTAAAATTCTGCACTAAATCTGTCTGGCTTTTTTGGTTGGGAGGTTTTTAATGACTTCTGTTTCTTTATGAGAATATGAGCCTGTTTAGATAGTTTACCTGCTCTTGATTTAACTTTGGTATATGCTATCTGTCTAGGAACCCATCCATTTTATTTAGATTTGGCAGTTTTGTTGAGTATAGGCTTTTATATAATGATATGACACAACAGCAGGGAGATAGAACCTGAAAGCCCCATCTCCAGTAGATAGACATGGCCCCAAGTTGAGGGATGGTGCCACACACCCATCTCAAAAATTTTAATCCAGAATTGTTCCTGTCCAACGGAAAGACAGGGAAAAATGTAGAGCACAGACTGAAGGAAAGGCCATCCAGAGACAACCCTACATAGATATCCATTCTATCAGCAGAAATCAAACCTTGAAACTAATGCTGATACCAAGAAGTACTTGTGAGAGAAGCCTGCTATGGCTGTCCTCTGAGAGGTTCTGCCAGCACCTGACTAATGAAGATGCAGATATTCAGAGTCACCCGTCATACTGAAGCCAGGACCACAAAGGAAGAGCTAGGGGAAGGCCTGAAGGAGCGGAAGAGCATTGCAACCCCATGGGAAAAAAATATTAATTAACTGGAACGCCCAGTGTTCCCAGGGAGTAAACCACCAACCAAAGAGTGTACATGGGCCATGATTCCAACTACATATGTAGCAGAGGATGGCCTTACTTGACCTCAAGGTAGGGGAGGGCCTTGGTCCTATGGAGGTACAGTGACAGGCCAAAGTGGGATCCATCTCAAGGAGTGTCCCCAAGGCCTGACATTATTACTGCAGCTATGGAGTGCTCACGAAAAGGGACCTAGAATGACCACACTCTGGAAGACCCACCAAGTAGCTGAAAGAGACAATGCAGATATTTGTGTCCAACCAATGGACAGAAGCTGCTGACCCCCGTGGTTAAGTTAGAGAAAGACTAGAAGAAGCTGAAGGAGGGCAACCCTGTAGAAAGGCCAGCAGTCTCAATTATCTGGATCCCCGAGATCTCTCAAACACTGGACCACCAACCAGGCAGTATGCACCAACTGATGTGAGGCCCCCAACACATATAGAGCAGAGGACTGCTGGGTCTGTGTTCAATCAGAGATGATACCTCAAGAGAACAGGTCCCACTAAGTTTAGAGGTCAGGTGGGGTGGGGGTTGGGGGTGGTTACATCTTTGTGGAGACAGAGGGTGGGGACTAGGTATGGGATGTGGAACAGTCAGAGGGTGGACTGGAGAGGGGAATAAAATCTGGAGTGTAAATAAATAAATAAAAATATTTAGATTAACTATAGCTTTTTATTGTAACAGTTTTATAATATGTATCCAAATACATACATTTTATAAAATGATTAAACTGAAGATATAAATTTCATTTATGTAATAGTTCATTCTTTCTTATTTTTTAAGTTGATTTAAGCTAGATTTATTTAGGAAATAGAAATGCTTGTTGAGAATCTGTCTCTATCAGATAGGCTTGTTAGTATCTGTATAGGATATTTCCTTGTGGTTGATGTTGAAAGGTCCAACCCTCAGTATGCAGTGCCATATTCCAGTGTAGTATAAAAAGGCAGAATGGGCCTAGCCTTAAACAACTGAGCCTCAAAGACCTCAATATAAAACCAAACACACAGACCCTGATGGAAGAGAATGTAGGGAAGAGCTTTGAACACAATGACACAGGAGACAATTTCCTAAACAGAACACTGAGAGTGCAGTTGTTAAGATCAACATTAAATAAATGGGACCTCATGAAACTGAAAAGCTGTTAAAAGGCAAACAACACCATCAATAGGACAAAACACCAGCTTACAAGATAGGAAAATATATTTACCAATTCCATATCTGATATAGTTCTAAGATCCAAAATATACCAAGAATTCAAGAAACTAGATATCAAAAATGACAAACAATCCAATTTAAAAATGGGGTACAGACTTAAACAGAGTTTTTATTTTTTATTAGAGGAATTTTGAAGGGCTAAAAACTCTTTTTAAAAATGTTCATCCATCCTTAGCTGACAGGAGAATGTAAATCAGTGTCTGAGAAATTAGCTGTGCTTAAAAGACTGGCATTAAGGTTGAATTTTCACGGAGTATTTTCTCAAATACTAAACTTGGTAATGTATAGGTATATCCCATTTGTTATTGATTTTGGTGGAATGAAAGCTTCAAGGTTGAACGGAGCCATGGAGACCATCCGAGGCTTGATACTATGTGGCAGGGATGGAATCTGAAGCTACAGCCTCTGGTTCAGTAGACCTGTTAGTATATTTGAGATGCCTGAACTGTGGAATGACCAGTAAAGTATAGTGGCAGTTTTGGAGCAGAGGCAGCTTGACACTATCAGATAACCTGTTTGTGCTATGTGTAACAGAGCTAGGAAAATGGAACTGGCCAGATCCTCTATAGTTCAAGTTCAGATACTGGACACCAAGTCATATAAACTGATAGATTTCACTTTGCTTTAATTTGACTGTGTCTATTTCTTGGTTCTTCCATTTTGGAATAAGAGAATATGTAATTTGTTTTTGCTTTTAGAGGAGTGCACAGATGAAAAACTCTGTAATTTTTAAGAAAATTTGAATGTTCACAGACAATTTGGACTTTTAAGTGTTGATGCCTTAAAAGATTGTGGGACTCTTCAAAGGTGGAATTTTATATTGTAATATCAATATTAAGAGGAGATCTGGAGGCAAAAAGAAAAGTTTAAAATTTAGTAATGATGTGTGTGTATGTCAAATTAACATGTGACTAATTGTGCTGGCTAGTTTTTGATCTTCTTGACACAATGTAGTCAGCTAAGAATGGAGATCTGTTGCCATCATCAGTCTGGCCTGAAGGCAAGATTACTTGGAAGGCTTTTTGTTTATTGTAGTTTTGTTTTTCAATGATTGATGTGGGAGGACCCAAGTGACTCCCTATAGTCTTACTCCTTGGCAGGTTGTCCTGTGTTGTATATAAATCAAAACTTGGCAGACACCATGCAGGAAGAGCTGCAGTGGGTATGTGGACTTGCTGGAGATAGTCCACTATTTTTTCAAGTTCAATAGTTATACCTTTGAGATGCACAGCCCAGAGGCTTTGTCCCAGATTTGCTTCTTGTTATGATGTGCTTTCTCATGCTGGTCATTGCTCCATTCCTCATATATCCAGCACCGTGTGATTGGCCATGGGAAACCCTCACTGCCTATAGCCTGGCGTGATTACTTTCTGGGTAGTGTCATACTCTGTTGGGCAAGTTTCCTACAGATCAACATGAAGATGACCTTTCATGAAATAATGCAGTTTACACTTTGCTAATCAACAAGAAAAGAATGACTGCTTTGAGATTACGTTGAACTTGTGGAGAGGAAGAGTGAAGGGCAATGTTTAGTGAGGGATAAGTCTCAAAGGAAGAATACATCATCAACATCATGTTTTAATTTCTTTTTGTGCAATGATATTAATCTGTTTTTGAAAATTATGTTTTCGTGGTGATTGTTTTTAGAAAAAATGTTAGTTGTGGCTTTAGGTAATCCTTTTCTTACATTAAGAACGTTGTTCTAGATGGTATAAAAAGGTTAAAAGAAAAAAATAAAATTGTTGGAGTCAACTCATTGGAGTTTGCTCCATCCATCAAATGTGTGTGTGTGTGTGTGTGTGTGTGTGTGTGTGTGTGTGTGTGTATGATATATGATATATATATATATATATATATATATATATATATATATCTATCTGTGTGTGTGTGTGTGTGTGTGTGTGTGTGTGTGTGTATTTGGTGTGCTTATTTGTGCATATGTACATGTGTGTGCCTTAGCGTGAATGTGGGGCCAGAGGATGATTGTGTGAGCTGGGTCTCTCCTTCCACGATGTGGGTTCTGAAGATTGGCTTCCATCTGTCAGGCCTGGTGGCAAGCATCTTTACCCACTGAGCTGTCTCCTCGGCCCCTGGTTTGATATTTTGGAGCTAAAGTGTTATAAACCAGGCTCTCCGCCAGCCTGCCTTTCAGCATCTTGGTACTTGCTTACCTTTCCACGTTGCCAAGGTACCTTTGGCTACTTTATTCTAATGTAGTCTTACTATGCGGCCCTGGAAGACCGGAGACTCCCTATGCAGTCCAGGTTGGCCTTGAAATGGGTGTCGGTCTAGCCTCAGCCTCCCAAGTGCCGTGAGTCCAGTGTTTGCCACCATACTTAGCTCGAGGCCCAGGTTCATAATCCTGATCAGCTAGAGAAGAAAGCCACTGTTCCTCTGGCAGGGACTTGTTTAGTCTGGGAGAACCTATTGGCCAGTTTTGCCAGTATGCTAATAACAGGAAAGCAAAGAGTAATGCAAGCACCATCAGGACAGCCAATCCTTTCTTTGGAACTGAATAATAAATTCCATTATATCAGCCTCTTCTGTTATAGCATCTGAACAGAAGGTTCCTGAATGATTAATGTGGCCTGGCTTTTTTTTTTGTTTGTTTAATATATACTATGTTGGTCGCTTAAAAGTGAAGACAGTCCATCCTTTCTCTTTAACTAGAGGAATGACCACTGTATCCGTACAGTTAGTTGTATCAACTACAGGAAAGCATTGTTAGGTGGGAGGTGTGGCGTGTTCCAGAGACGACTCGTTGCCCATGGCACTTTCAGCCAGGGTCTCCGAGATGAGAAGAGAGAGATGTTCCTTCTTAGTGTCATGTGGACCTCAGGCTCCGGCCACTATCAGAGCACAGCCAGTGTGCTGTGGCTGCCATGCCCTGACCACGCCTGTGTGCTGTAGCTGCCACGCCCTGGCCACGCCTGTGCTCAGGCTCTCTCAGCCTCTGTTGGGGTAGCCAGCCTTGGTTGCCAGAATGGGTGTGTGTGGTATGTGTATATGTGGTATGTGTGTGGTGCGTGTCTATGGTATATGTGGTGTGTGTGTGTGTGTTTTGCAAAGTCTTTGCTTGTATTTTTATCTCAGAATCATTAAAAAGTTACACCCAAAACTGTAGCAAGGCTTTGCAACAGATGTTTTCCAGTGTTGCAGACATGTATCTTGAATATCTTATCACATCAGATCATATTATTTATTACTTACCCTGTCGCCTGTCAACTTGGCTTCCACCTACATCTGGGCTTTTGGAATAAACTTAAGGTTACCCCCCTCCCATTATCTTTATTTTAGAAGTTCCATATTTTCATCTGACTTTTTATGTTATAGAAGTAAAATTACAACTCAGGGTTAACCACTGCAAACATAGTTATGTTGGTAGAGACAGAAGAGAGGGGGAGAGTTGTGGGGGAGAGGGGGGGAGAAAGAGAGAGAGAGAGAGAGAGAGAGAGAGAGAGAGANTATATGTGTGTGTGTGTGTGTGTGTGTGTGTGTGTGTGTGTGTGTGTAGTGAGATTTTTCCTTTTTTCCACTGGGTTTAGAGAATTAAGCTTTGCTCTCTCAGAAGAAGTCTGTTAAGTAGCTAATTCCCAATTCCACACCCAGTACTCCTTGGTTTATCAAGTTGTGTCAAAGTTGGCTTTTGACAAAAACAACAAATAAAACCAGAACAACAACAACAAAACTGTGCTAAGCAAAGCATATAGAGCCAGCCAGTAAATAGTACTCCATGCCCCCTTCTTTACTACCTGCCTTTCAGGAAGCTGTTTAGAGTTCCTGCTTTGACTTTCCTTAACATTGAACTGTATATAACCTGTAACCATGTAAACATTTTTTCCCCAAATTTTCTCATGGTCATGTCTTACCTAATAAATTGAGCGAGCAAATAAGGGCATTTTACATTTTATTTATCTATAATTGAAGCCAATCTTTCAATAATATAAGTACATAGTCTTTATATTTCTTTTTTAGTAGATATTTTCTTTATTTACATTTCAAATGTTATCCCCTTTTACTAGTTTCTGAAAATATCCTATCCCCTCCCCATTTCCCCTGCTCACAATCCCACCCACTCCTGCTTCCAGGCCCTGGCATTCCCCTACACTGGGGCTTAGAGCCTTTCCAGGACCAAGGACTTCTCCTCCTATTGATGACTTGCTAGGCTATCCTCTGCAACATATGCAGTTGGAGCCATGAGTCCCACCATGTGACTCTTTGGTTGGTGGTTTGGTGCCTGGGATCTCTGGCATTACTGGTTAGTTCATAGTGTTGTTCCTGCTATGGGGATGCAAACCCCTTCAGCTCCTTGAATACTTTCTCTAGCTCCTGCATTGGGGACCCTGTGCTCCATCCAATGGATGGCTTTGAGCATCCACTTTTGTATTTGTCAGGTACTGGCAGAGCCTCTCAGGAGACAGCTTTTTCAGCCTCCTGTCAGCAAGCTTTTCTTAGCATCCACAATAGTGTCTGAATTTAATGGTTGTTTATGTGATCAATCCCCAGGTGGGGCAGTCTCTGGATGGTCATCCCTTCAGTCTCTATTCCACACTTTGTCTCTGTAACTCCTTCCTTGGATATTTTGTTCCCCCTTCTAAGAAGGGTCAAAGTATTCACACTTTGGTCTTCCTTCTTCTTGAGTTTCATGTGGTTTTTGAATTGTATTTTGGATATTCAGAGCTTCTGAGCTAATATTCACTTATCAGTGAGTGCATATCATGTGTGTTTTTTTGTGTTTGGGTTACCTCACTCCAACATGTAATAAGAACACGTGCTTCACTATGTCCATAGCAGCTTTATTTATAATAGCCAGAAGATGGAAATATCCCAGATGTCCCTCAACAGAGGATGGATACAGAAAATGTGGTACATTTACACAGTGGAGTACTACTCAGCTATTAAAAACAATGAATTTATGAAATTCTTAGGCAAACAGATTGATCTAGAGGATATCATCCTGAGGGAGGTAATCCAATCACAAAAGGACTTTATACTTTTTAAAGCCATGTTTGAAATGAGGAAATTTTAAAAATGAAGTGATTAGATACTTTTATAAAATTGTACAAAAACAATAGTACACCAGGCTTTGACAACCTGGTCCAGTAACTAACATTCCATTGCTAAATGATCTTACTAATTGCTTCCATAATATCTCACAAAAATTCTTAAAACATTGTTAGTAATAGTTTGATTAGTTGTGCAACAGTAAAGCATTTAAGTTGCTGATGGGATTTTTTTTGTATTTTATTTGTTAATTAACATTATACATATCCCAATAAAATCATACATATAATTTATTAAAACATACTGAACAAATTTCTCTAATCGCACCCTTCATTTTACTTCTCTATGTCTTGTTGTCTGGGAAAACCGAGGTTTCATTAATCTGAATTGCTTGTGCTCAAGGCAAGTTAGCACCTTTACTTTTATAGGACACTATCCCTCAGCTCCTCTGATTTGCCTTTGTTTCTTAAAGAGACTTGCACATGACTATTTATTGCATCATCCTGCTTCCTTTTATCTTTTCTTACTGCTACATGTTGACTTGAACTGCAGTCACATGCCTCATAACTCACTTTCCAACTTGATTCATTTGAGCAATTTTGAATTCTCAGTGAAACAGCATAAAATTGACATTATTAACTTCTTGATCTAACAACATTAAACAAAATTTGTGTGTGTGCGCGTGCATGCGTGCATGCGTGAGTGTGTGTGTGTGTGTGTATATATATATATATATATTATACATCCTTCTGTGTTGTTCTCCCTTACTCTTCTCAGGTAAACCTTCCTATAGATGGCATCACTCTATAGAAATTTTATACCATTCTTTTTTCACTTTAGTGAGCATTTGTCCTCAATGTAATTAGGATGAACAAACACTTGAGGGAGATGTATAGAGTACTTATGTCTGCATGAATGCCTACTACCATTCAAGTTTTATAATATTTCTTGGTAAATTTGAAGCAATCCAGAAGCTTAGAGTTTTGCCCCTTTTGTCCGATCCATTTTTTTTTTATTTTTTTTATTTTTTTTTATTTTTTTATTTTTTTTTGGTTTTTCGAGACAGGGTTTCTCTGTATAGCCCTGGCTGTCCTGGAACTTACTTTGTAGACCAGGCTGGCCTCGAACTCAGAAATCCACCTGCCTCTGCCTCCCAAGTGCTGGGATTAAAGGCTGTCCCATCCATTTTTATCAGCTTCTGGAATTTTTCCAGATTAAAACCGGAGGATGTTTTAGGTTTAGAGTATTCCCCAGAGTTCAGATGGATTACCTTACTTAGAATCACAAGGTTTTATGTTTTATTTACTTGTATAAAATGAGATATTTTTGAGAGCTGGAGAGATGGTTCATTGTTTAAGAATATGTTTTATTCTTGCAGAGGACCTGAATTCTATCCCAGGGAACACATTAGGGGCCTCACAACTCTGCCTTTGGGTTATGTGATGCCCTCTTCTGGTAGTGATGGGTACCTCCATTCATAAGCACACAAACATACATACATGCAATACAGAAATAAACCATTAAAACAAATGATTTTATAACTATTATGATATATTTAGTATTGTAGAGAAACTGTAAACAAAATGTGTAAATATCAATATCAAGTGTTTGTAAATATAACATCACATAAAATGTGTGTTATGTCAGTTTGCCTGTTTTGATTGACATGTTGCTGCAAATGTTTAAAAATACACTGACTTTGTTGATTTGGTTTCTGTCTACTACTAAATCAAAAGATCCAATGAAATAAAGGGTTAAGATGCCTTAGAGGTTAAAAAAAACAAAACTATCATTAGAAATGCTAGTAATATCTCCCATGGCAAACTGTTGGCAGGCCATTCATGTGCATCTGTGTGTGTGAAGATGGAGGGTGTCAAGTGCTCTTATGAGTCACACTGGAGTCCCTTTATACTTACTTTCAAATCAAGCAGGAGTTCCATACTGTCCTGTTGTTTCCTCCTTTTTACCTTGTAAATAGCTTGCTCTTAGAATACTCAACTTTGTTTTAGTCCATTGGGGATGTTATTAAAAGTATCATTTCCCAGGTAGTTTATGAATAATAGGAACTTATTTCACTGATTTTGAAAGTGAGAAGTCCAAGATATAGGTACTAAAAGATTTATCATCTGCTAATGGCCTGCATTCTGGTCAGACATTTTCTTTTTGCTAGATCCTTCTATGGAGGAGGAAGTTGATTCCCTAGGCTACTGTAAGGGCACTGAACCTTATGGAAACCTTGGTCTAATGATTCACCTCCCATAGCTACATCTATGACACTGTCACCACTATAGTTAGGAACTGAGCAGAGGAGTTGAGGGGTGCAGAGGGTAGAAGCATGAAGACACCTGCAGTTGTTTATAACTGCCAGAAGATAAGGGATTCGGTACATATGTCCATAAACATAAACAAGTGATTGTTTTCAAATATGTTTCTAGAAATTTATGCTTAAGTTACAGAAGATTAATTGCTTAAACTTCGCATCTCAAAAGGTGAAGGTTCTTTACATGGCTTGCATACATTACATGCTGACTAGGTACACAAATGTTCAGTTCACAAACTCTTAAATATTGTTGGTAGTCCATTTTAAATATGCAAACCGGTGAAAATTATACTTCAGTATTTCTTAGTTTTGAATCGATTACTAATCAGTGGATTGATAGAGTTGGAATCCGAGGGATTAGTAAGAGTTGAAAATGTTTTAAGTCTGTGGAAAATTCATTTGCATGTGTTCTACAAGCAATATTTAGCTACATTTTTCACATCTTTTGACTTACAACCAACATTTTGTAAGAACTTTTATAAGCTATTTATATGATAATAACCATTTGTCTGTCATAACAGTAGCACTTCATGTTTATACTGTGGGATCATGTTGCAGTTTTTAAGTGCATTGTGATTAACTCTCTTATTGTTAAAGTATGTAACATGTTAGGTTCATTTGCATTTCACCCTTGTGAGGAATTTTTAGAAGCTTCACTACTCTTTCCTCTTACAGTATTTAATTGTATGTCATAACTTCAACACTGAAATGATTTTCTGAGATCTTTAGTCAGTGTAAAACCCAACTCTTTCTTGTTTGCAACCCCATAGGAAGAACAACAATATCAACCAACCAGACCCTCAGAGCTCGCAGGGACTAGGCCATCAACAAAGGAGTACACAGGGCTCCAGCTGCATATATAGCACAGGATAGCCTTGTCATGCATCAATGGGAGGAGAGGTCCTTGGTCCTATGAATGCTTGATAGATGTCACAATGTAAGAGAATCAAGGGTGGAGAGGTAGCAGCGGGTGGGTGGGTGGGTGTTGGGATGCCCACATAGAAGAAGGAGATGAAGAATGGGATAGGAGGTTTCTGAGAGTGGGTAAACCAGTAAAGGGGATAACATTTGAAATGTACATAAAGAAAATATCCAATAAAAAAGGAAAAAAAATACCAATTCCTTGTGAGAAAGCATCTCTACTAAGGCAGTTCATTGAAAGCAATCTTCAAGACTTAGGAAACAAAGTTAGATTAAAAGAGAATTATAATTATGACTGAAAGTAAGAGCAGGTGACATATAACTCATATCAAATCAGAGTTTCTAACAACCAATTGTTTGGTGTTTTTTTTTTAATTTATTATCATTTCCTTTATTTACATTTCAAATGCTATCCCAAAAGTTCCCTATACCCCCCCCGCCTGCCTCTGCTACCCTACCCACCCACTCCCACTACTTGGCTTACCCTGTGCAGGGTCATAAAAAGTTTGCAAGACCAAGGGGCCTCTCTTCCCAATGATGGCCGATTAGGCCATCTTCTGCTACATATGCAGCTAGAGACACAAGCTCAGGGGGTACTG
>NC_034591.1:81582108-81583794 GCF_900095145.1 Mus pahari
CTTTCTAACTCTGTGAAGAATTGGGTTGGAATTTTGATGGGGATTGCATTGAATCTGTAGATTGCTTTTGGCCGGATGGCCATTTTCATTATGTTAGTCCTGCCATTCCATGAGCATGGGAGATCTTTCCATCTTCTGAGATCTTCTTCAATTTCTTTCTTTAGGGATTTGAAGTTCTTATCATACAACTCTTTCACTTCATTAGTTAGAGTCACACTAATGTATTTTATATTATTTGTGACTATAGTGAAGGGTGTTGTTACACTAATTTCTTTCTAGTTCTGTCTGTCCTTCATGTAGAGGAAAGCCACTGATTTGTTTGAGTTAATCTTATATCCAGCTACTGCACTGAAGCTGTTTATCGGGTTTAGCAATTCTCTGGTGGACTTTTTAGGGTTACTTTTGTATACTATCATATCATCTACAAATAATAATATTTTGACTTCTTCCTTACCAATTTGTNTCCCCTTGATCTCCTTTTGTTGTCGGATTGCTATGGCTAGGACTTCAAGTACTATGTTGAATAGGTAGGGAGAAAGTGGGCCGCCTTGTCTAGTCCCAGATTTTAGTGGGATTGCTTCAAGTTTCTCTCCATTTACTTTGATGTTGGCTATTGGTTTGCTGTAGAGTGCTTCTATTATGTTTAGGTAGGGCCTTGAATTCCCAATCTTTCCAAGACTTTTATCATGAAGGGGTGTTGAATTTTGTCAAATGCTTTCTCAGCATCTGATGAGATGATAATGTGGTTTTTGTCTTTGAGTTTGTTTATATAGTGGATTACATTGATGGATTTCCTTATATTAAACCATCATTGCATCCCTGGGATAAAGCCTACTTGGTAATGATGGATGATCATTTTGATGTGTTCTTGGATTCGGTTTGCGAGGATTTTATTGTGTATTTTTGCATCGATATTCATAAGGGAAATTGGTCTGAAGTTCTCTTTCATTGTTTGATCTTTGTGTGGTTTAGGTATCAGAGTAATTGTGGCTTCATAGAATGAATTGGGGAGAGTATCTTCTGTTTCTATATTGTGGAATACTTTGAGGAGAGTTGGAATTAGGTCTTCTTTCAAAGTCTGATAGAAATCTGCAGTAAACTCATCTGGTCCTGGGCATTTTTTAGTTGGGAGACTACTAATGACAGGTTCTATTTCTTTACGTGATATAGGACTGTTTAGGTCATTAATCTGATCCTGATTTAACTTTGGTACCTGGTATCTGTCTAGTAAATTGTCCATTTCATCCAGGTTTTCCAGTTTTGTTGAGTATAACCTTTTATAGTAGGATCTGATGATGTTTTGGATTTCCTCAGGGTCTGTTGTTATGTCTCACTTTTCATTTCTGATTTTGTTAATTAGGATGCTCTCTCTTTGGCCTCTCTTGAGTCTGGTTAAGGGTTTATCTATCTTGTTGATTTTCTCAAAGAACCAGCTCCTGGTTTGGTTGATTTTTTGAATAGTTCTTCTTTTTCTACTTGGTTGATTTCATCCCTAAGTTTGATTATTTCCCGCCTTCTACTCCTCTTAGGTAAATTTGTTTCCTTTACTTCTAGGGCTTCTAGTTGTTCTGTCAGGTTACTAGTATGTGCTCTCTCTAGTTTCTTTTTGGAGGCACCCAGGGCTATGACTTTTCCTCTTAGGACTGCCTTCATTGTGTCCCATAAGTTTGGGTATGTTGTGGCTTC
>NC_034591.1:81585637-81597877 GCF_900095145.1 Mus pahari
AGACTGGAGCCCAAGCGAACTGGAGCAAAGATGGCTCTCCTTCAGTCTCAGGCCTTGAGACTCCTCCCAGGCAGACACCCCTCCTCAGGGCGGGAAAGGTGCTGGGTGACTGGAGCCAGAAACGGGACCCCTTCCCAGAAGCTGTGTCACTTCTGCAGGCGGCCCTCTCCCTGGCAGAGCACCTGAGTAAAGATGGCCCTACTACCAGCTCAGACCTTGAGACTGCTCCCAGGCAGACACCCCTCCTCAGGCAGGAAAGGTGCTAGAGGACTGGAACCAGAAATGGGATCCCTCCCAGAAGCTGTGACACTATTTGGTGTTTATTACACACTACAAATATAATTTCAGCACAGTTTTCAACTTTACTAACTGTAGATGGCTTTCTTAGAAGCAAAAGTTGTCTTCATGAGAGAAAATGAAATAGTTTCATAGGTAATTTAAAATGTAAGACTTGATCTCTGTTAGTTTCATATTGCTACTTATTATTTGTTCTTCTATCATGCTTGTCTTGATGCCTACAAATAATGGGTGATACAGTTACATAATTACAAAATTCATGGTGTATTTCCTGCTGGGGAATATTGGAAGTCATTAATGATGCCCTCCTGATACTTATAGTACTTCTGAAGAATTTTTTCAGGAGCAGAAAAAGAAGCAGAAAACGATATGATTTCAGAGGTACAGAGAAACACAACTCAATGAGCAGTAAAAATCAATGAAAGCAAAAACGGTACATTTTCACCTCATCCATTTTCACTGATGTACCAGTTCTTCCTCATTGATTTTGGGGGACCTTTGAATTGTGTTCTTTTCTTTAGATTTGCCCTTTTCTTCCTCATTTCACATCCGTTTTTCTTTTTTTGAATTTCATAGTGTGTTTGTTTTAAGATAGAAATTTTAGCTCAATGAGGTTATTTCTTGTGGTTTTTCTCAGGCACAATGTTTGCCTTTTAAGACATTTTAGGCTGCTTTTCTTAAGAATTTATTCTAAGTCAAATATTTATTTACTGTGACTTGTTAAACTGATTTTGTATATGGTATATTAATATGAAACTGAAGGGGGAAACCTGAATGACATTAAATTATCAATATAGTAGTGTGATCATATTGGATAAATATATTTCCATTATTTCCACACACAAAAAATTAATGAAAATTTGATCATCAATGTAATTACTAGATTTATTGTTAACTTGACAAACTCTAGAATCAATAGAATGGAAAGAGTCAATTATTGGTGTCATTCTGATTGTTATTTCATGGATAAAGATATGAAATAAATTTTAACAATATATGAATAAATGCATTGCCCAGTTTATGTGAAAAGAACAAGCATAGCATCTCATAAGTTTCGAGATTTGCTTTCTACCTCTAAGAATGGCAAAATTGTTAATGAACTGGATTTCTTTTTCTTTCTTTTTTTTTTTTCCAAGACAGGGTTTCTCAGTATAGCTCTGGCTGTCCTGGAACTCACTTTGTAGACCAGGCTGGCCTCAAACTCAGAAATCCACCTGCCTCTGCCTTCTGAGTGCTGGGATTAAAGGCGTGCACCACCACACCCGGCTTGAACTGGATTTCTTAAAATAAATTTCTTTATGATTGCTACTGGTAGAATTTTATATGTATAATTATTTTATATATTTGCATTATAGTTGCATAAAGCTTGTTTGGAGAAGGTTTAGAGTAGTGAAGGATTAAAATCACCAACTTTAACAAATAAGAAAAATGTATTTTTTGACAAAGTAATTACATTCATTCTACTTACTGGAAGTCAGTGCTGTGACTCATTTACTCATGGTTTTATCAGCAAGGATTTAAAGAGAATTGACAGCAACCTTACGTTTACATGTTACCTTTTATTTGTTTTTAATTTTAATTTGATTTTTCATCTCCCAAGGACCTTAGTTCTGATTCTTCACACCTATCTTATTGTGTTACGTTATTTCAGTGCAAGTATCACTAAATCTACCTTGAATTTGGTTGTCTCTACACCATGTGACTGTTCAGTGTGTGCATATGATCTTATTATATGTCACAAGGGTTGGTTCTGCTCTACAGAGTCAATGAAGACCTTCACATTTTTTGGAAATTTATATATTATTCAATGAATTTGCAAAGTAGTCATACTGGAGAGTTCAAGGTCCTTTGTGAAAGACTGACTTTTAATTATAATTCACTTTAATTTTCCTGGTTGAAAATCTCATGCATTTCTAACCATTAATATTTTGTACCTTCTTAGTTAAGAAATGAAATGAATGTTATGCTAAATATATATCAATGAAAACAAATATTAACACAATTATTTTTCAATAGTACTTAATAGCTCTAGAAAATTCTCATATAGCTTGTCTTTGTAAAGGCAATGAAATTTATGTGTAATACACAAAGGAAGGTTCTAATTTGAAGTGATATCAGATTATTTAGTGGCTATATATTTGTGAAATTACTGGGATAAAACTGTGCACTGCCTTAGCTACTAACTGGTCAATTCAAATGTTTGTAAAATATGGATTTTAGCATTCTTGCTTCTGTGGAAAATAATTGTAATGCCTGTATTTCCCCCAAGAGATCCAATCAGGAATAGTGATTGTACTGCAAAGAGAAAAAGTTTAGAAAGAAGTCTTGTGTCATGACTGTATGTAATCTTAGCTGAGTGTTGGCCTGTAGAGATTCAGAGTGATGATAGCAGGGCTGAAGTCTGAAGAATCAGGATAAAGGAGCCAGCACCAGTGTGGGGAGAGACGAGCCAGGGACTCCATCACATAAGAAGCAAACATTCAGGGAAATGGAGCAGAGCTTTGTGATTATGTGCACTATATAAGCATAACCAAGGTGGTTGGAAATTAGGCTGAAAAGAAGATAGGCATCTTTTGGGAAGTGTGCATCCATAGTTATCTTGTGAAAGCATTTGTTTTATGTCTGGATTGTTTAACTAATATTTGATTACAGTTTGACACTAGCATGCAATAGAATATGGTATAAACTGCTTGTCTGGTTTCATGAGTAAAGCACAGAGATTCCTGCTGTTAATCAAATTTACTATGCTATGTAGTCCATCCAAACATTTTATGAGTAGTTCCTAAACACTGTAATTTTTATATACATTGCACATTCCATTTACATGTAAATCAAGATGTAGGATAATGTACCAAACTGAACACTTTCTTCTTTGTTTTTAAGTTTCTAGGGTACAATGTAGTGAAAAGTTTTATAACTAATAAAGGTATTTCTGATTGAAAGTAACCAAATGTTTTGGCATCTTTCCCAGAAAAGAAAATTATCCCTATGGCACTTTTCAAGTAAGTAGGGAAATTATAAATAATCTAAAACTCATATTAAAAGGTTTATAAGAAATATACAGTATGTGTGGAGAGCTAATTTTTTCCCATAATCCATTTAGGATTTGTGGTTCTATCAGAAAGGGAAAATGAACTCTCAGGAGAAATTCCCCATTAACATTTCATTCTGCACTTCAAAGATCGTGACTGGTCACATATAACAGTTTGAAACCTATTTGAAGTGTAAGAGCTGATGAGTGAGAAAGGAGTGCAGTTTGATGATAGGTAGGAGATCTCGCCCCTTGACTACATTGAAACCTACAGGGCTGGTGTCCTCTGAACACATTACAGAGTAGCAACAGGACTTGTAGGAAAGTGCTCTCATTGTCAGTGCACATAGTGAGAAAGAAACATGGGAAGCTGGCTTTGAAGCCAATGATCTGACTTGGCTCTTATTTCTGGGATATATGTTGTATTCTCAGTTGTTTTTTTGCAGAATTAACCGAAAGAATATATTATAGCAACAACAACTTCTCCTTAGTAAGGGATGCAGCTTTGGTTCCTCAGTTCCTAACCTTGTCAATCAGTGTAAAATATTTGTATTATTTTCTTACCTATATTAGACAACATTCACTATCCTTCTTAATTACCCTCTGTGACCAATAACATTCAAAAATCTGATTGTAGAATATGAAGTATAAATAAAGTGTTCTGTGTTCACCCTAACTCTGTATACTTATTTTCCTTTCTTTTTTTTTCTGTTGGCATGACCCCTTATAGCCTCTGTACATATGTTGGTATTTACCTTAAGTTAAAAAACAATTTGAAGTCATCGTCTCTTTCCTGTGCTTACTTTTCTCTTACATCAATGTGACTGTTCTTCAGTATAAATGATTTGGGCTCATAACACTTTCATTATTCATAAGGAAAGTGTCTAGACTACTCACCCAGGAATCTTCCATGCTGCTTATTAGCACTGTTCATGGTTCCAGTGCATTCTTTATGCCTATCCACTAGACTATATGGAACTTGAAGACAGGGTTATACCTGAGTCATTTAGCTCAGTGTCTTCCACAGTGAATATTCAGAGACAGAATGAATAGGTAAAGTAGAAAAATATATTACTTCACATGCATCAAGAGAGTGTAAACTTCACTTCATGTAAATGTGAGCTTGCATACTTAACTGACTTAAATGAGAAATACCCCAATATGGATCAGAGTACAATCATTAATTTATGTATCATGTTTTCAAAGTACCTGGCTGTAATAATTTATTCACTATTAACTGTGGTCTGAGAATGTCACAGGAGTGCCTTATGGAACTCAAGATGAATTTGATTGATATGATAATGCAGTTGAGGTTTTTTTATTCTATGCATTCAATAGCAAACACAAACAAAAATAGAATGAATGGTATTTAGAGTCATGTCATTAAGTCAGGCAAATCTCTATTGAATAATGTCAGACAAACTTACAGCTTCTTCCTTACTGATAATTTCTACTAAATTTTTCAATGATTTGAAATAAAAAATAACTTCTTCCATTCTAACATATTTGCTTTCATAATAATTTCAGCACCTTAGAAAATGAGTCTATAACTTCTTCCATGGAAGAAGTTACAGAGACAAAGTTTGGAGCTGAGACAAAAGAATGGACCATCCAGGAAATGCCCCACCCAGGGGTCCATCCCATAACCAGCCACCAAACATAGACACTACTGCATATGCCAGCAAGACTTTGCTGAAAGGACCCTGATATAGCTGTTTCTTGTGAGGCTATGCCAGTGCCTGGCAAACACGGAAGTGGATGCACATAGTCAGCTATCAGATGGAACACAGGAGTCCCAAAAGAGGAGCTAGAGAAAGTACCCAAGATGCTGAAGGGGTCTGCAACCCTATAGGTGGAACAACAATATGAACTAACCAGCACCCCCAGAGCTCATGACTCTAGCTGCATATGTAGCAGAAGATGGCCTAGTCAGCCATCATTGGGAAGAGAGGCCCCTTGGTCTTGCAAACTTTAAATGCCCCAGTACAGGGGAACACCAGGGCCAAGAAGTAGGAGTGGGTGGGTAGGGGTTCAGGGGAGGAGGGTATAGGGGACTTTGGGGATAGCATTTGAAATATAAATGAAGTAAATACCTAATAAAAAATCGGAAAATAAATAAATAGATAAAGTCTTTAAAAGGAAGAAAATGATTCTATTTCTTGTGAGGTTATATATTATGGGAAATTTATAAAACCACTAAGAACTACAGTAATAAGAACATAGTTTTTCTTCAAAACAATTGACATATTTCAGCTAAAAGACCAGTTTTTAACACAATGATCCATACATCTTAATTTTATTATCAAATAAAAATATGAGTCTAAAATTTTATAAATGCCTGGGGACCAAGATGACACAGTGCTGCTGTGGATCCTAGGTCTGTCTGTGTTAGCCATGGGATTAAATCTGTAAATCCATTCATATAAACATTTTTTACTTCAAAGGTATTATTCTCAAACTTTAGGGATTCTTTTAAAATAGTAACTTCTAAAGTGTTCCTTGTACAAAAGAGAGACCCATTGGGTCTCTGTAGGAGCTGCCAGACATAAAGAAGCTTAATGTACTATGAACTAGTATTTTTAACATAACTTTTGCAAATTACCTTTATAACCTTTTATGGCAGAAATAATGAAAAATAAAAATGGCTCTATGGTCCAAATTTTCACTTCCCTTTGGAGTGTGGTTATTAATAGTTGAGTGGACTGTTTCTTTCCATGATTCATTCAATCATCAAACATTTACTGAGACATTCCTATACATCAAGCTTGGTCAGTGTTATGGAAATTGAAAGGTGATGGAATTCAGAATCTACCAGGGTTGACAGATACATATCTGAGATAAAAAGCCATGATAAAGGATTGATGCCAGAAATGTGAGTATGGATCCTTCACAGTGTTCAGGCAGAGACTTTACCCTTCATACACTAGAAGATAAATGCCCATACTTGTTTGCAGAGGAATGCTGATTTTATTTCTGATAAGTTCAAGCCCAGATCTGAAATCTCTGCACTTGTTATTTTAGTATCTTTGCTTAAAAGTCTATTCCTCAGGAGAAATTGCCTTTGAAAATACTGTTTGGAAAAATCACCATCACTAATGTATTAATTATTAGAGCATCCCATTTTACCCCACACAGAAACTAGTTATAAAGACCAAAGCTTAAGTGACATGATTATGAAAATAGAAACTTCTCAATTGTATTATTTTCACAGCTTTGCCCCAATCAATATGGTACTTAATGGTACCTTTTTGTAACTCTTTTTTTTTTTTCTTTTGGTTTTTCGAGACAGGGTTTCTCTGTGTAGCCCTGGCTGTCCTGGAACTCACTCTGTAGACCAGGCTGGCCTCGAACTCAGAAATCCGCCTGCCTCTGCCTCCTGAGTGCTGGGATTAAAGGCGTGCGCCACCACTCCCGGCTTAATGGTACCTTTTAATCTGTCCATATACGTACTTCTTAAAATCTACTAATATTTCAATGATGATAGCAACAGATTTATTCAAATAAAAAATGAAATATCTATTCAGGATATTATGTGTGGACAAATTTGTGAAAGAATAAATAAATAAATAGCATAAGAATATATGCAACTACAAAAAATATACCGATAATATTGCATTGTGATACCTCAAAATGAAATATATAACTGTCTCTGGAAAAATATCTCATTGTGTTATTTTCTGGATCCGTCTATTTTGCTTTCTTATTTATGACAGTTAATTTATTCCATTTTTAAGTTTTAATCTTTTTCTGTGATGGTATTTTTAAAAAACAAGATTGGTATACATCATCAAATATTTAATAAATCTAGTGCTTATTTATGAGATTCTTTTCCAGGTACCTGAAGGTCTAAGTAAAGTACTGACTCCCGTTGGCAAATAGGAGATTCTGAGTCAGGATGGATTTTTCTCTCCACACAGAGCTCTTGGCTCTGTCTCTTGCCTGCTGGTCACACCAACAGGCTTTGGATTTCCCAAAGCTCTACCATGCAGTGAACACATTGTTCAAGAAAATCTGACTACATAAATCCATCTTGTTGGCTCTGTTTCTGTAGTTTATTCTGGTGAATAAATGTTTTAGGGGCTGCATGCTGTGATGATTCACAATAGTATAAACCAAAAAATTTAGTCCAGGTGAGACAAGTTACTCAGTATGAGTATGACTGAAAGGAAAACAGTGGAAGCAAACTGCCAGGAGTAGCTTTACGGTGGGCAGCAGGGGACACTGGTGGGAATCTGCCTGCAGTTAAGTCCTCCTTAGCTGTGCTTTCATAGGCTTCAGTGTGTACTTCAGTGCTTCAGTTCTCAGTAATGGCTCCCTTCTCCTGCCCTTTACTTAGTTCCACACAGAAAGCCTTGGGTATCTGTGCAATACTTCCAGACATGTTTGGTGGCCACTCAAACATATTTTCTTTATCTATAATGATGGTAGTCAGGCTTCTTGAACAACCACTTCAGCAATAAATTTTTAGTAGTGATAAGTTATCATTTAGCTCTCAGTTTTACAATACCTTTATCTTCTCTCTTTTTAGAAATTCTCATGTTAATGCAGTTACTATCAGTAAGGTAATAAATAACTAAGTATGTACATTGTTTTGACGTTCTAGTCTCTGACTTGAAATATATTTAGTTGAAGCATTTCTAAATATGGTAAAATTAGATATTAACTCAGTGTTTTATTACCTAATAGAACTTATATTTTACATTTCCTAACAAAGGAACATATAAAATATAAAATGAAAAATAATCAAAGAGAAAAGTGCATTTTTTGCACTGTGGTAATTTGAATGAGAAATGCCTGACATAGGCTCAGGTATTTGACTGGTTGGCTCCCAGCTGCTTGTACTGATATGAAGATGGAGTCTGCAAGAGGAAGTACACTAGTGGGGTTGGGTTTGTGAGTTTACAATCTTATGCCACTTAAAATTTTCTTCCAGTGTCTGTGGGTAAAGATAGCTTTAAGCTTCTTGCTCTGGACAGCTGCTGCCATGTTCCCATACCACCTCTCCAACCATTATGAATGATCTCTTTGATCTGTGTTCTCAGATCAACTCTTGATTCATCAACTGTTTTTCATGTATTTTTATTGAAGCAATAGAAGAGCACATAATACAAACCTCTTTAGTGATGTGAAAGATTCACTTGAACCATGGGGTTAACATCATCACACCCTAACCAGTTTTTCCTCTTGTTTTCCTTTACAGATTTTATGATCACTGTATCTTTCCACGAGGTTATCAAATAATCTTTTCATTGAAAATGTTTAAATAAATATTATAAATATATAATTTTCATAAACACCTTTACAGTTGATTTGACACTATCTGCCATTAATTAAAAACATAGATTTTGAGTATTTCTATTGCAAGTGGTTGACTCAGTTACAAAATTTTCTCTGTGCATACATTTTGATCATTTATTTGTTCATTTAGAAACAGCTTACAGTCTTCTATCATATTCTCTATATTCATATTCATTATAACATTTTAGTGAGCTTGAAATTTTGTGACTAGTAGATCAATTGAAATCATATTTTGTATAAATTTCTGTTAAAAATATGAAATAAACCACATTGCTGCACAATGCTAGTGCCCCTCTAGAAGGTCAAAGCTTTTGTTTCTGTACTTGTTCATATTTTATGGGTTGGCTTTGAATAGAGTTTAATGATGTAACTCTCTTTAGTCTCAGCTAAGTGGCCAGTATTAAGTAAGACAAAATGACAACCCACAGATTGGGAAAATATCTTTACCGACCCTACATCCAATAGAGAATTCAAGAAGTTAGACTCTAGAGAACCAAATAAACCTATTAAAAATTGGGTACAGAGCTAAACAAATAATTATCAACTGAGGGATATAGAATGTCCAAGAAGCACCTAAAGAAATGTTCAGTGTTTTTAGTCATCATGGAAATGCAAATCAAATGACCAACATATAACAAGGACATATGCATCACTATGTTCATAGCAGCCTTATTTAAAATAGTCTAAAGCTGGAAACAATCCAGAAGAATGAATTCAGAAAATGTGGTACATTTACACAACGGAGTACTACTCAGCTATTAAAAATAATGAATTTATGAAATTCACAGACAAATGGATGTAACTAGAAAATATTCTCCTGAGTGAGGTAAGACAGAAACAAAAGGCACGTGGTATGTCCTCAGTGGTAAGTGGATATTAGCCTAAAAGCTGAGAATACCCTTGATACAACCCTCGTACCATATGAAGCTTCAGAAGAAGGAAAATCAAAGTGTAGACGCTTTTATGATACACGGAATGGGGGAAAAATGATCACAGAAAGTAGAAGGAAGGAGCCACCTGGGAAGGAGAGGTGAGGAGCAGAGAAAAATGGGGACAGGACCGGGTATTAGAAGAGACAAGAGAGAACTAAAGAGGGCCAGAAAATTGAATAGAAACATGTAGCCATGGGTATTGGGAAACTAGGGGTAGACACTTGCAAGTCCCAGTCTCCAGGGAAGCAAGAAGCTCCCAGGAGCCAATGACAATGATTTTAGCCAAAATACCCAACAAAGGGGAGATACAACCTGCAGAGAACCCCTCCAGAAGAAAGGCAAGGCTCCCAGTTGAGGGATAGTGCCACCCATGCAGCTCGAAAATTTTAACCCAGAAATGTTCCTGTCTAAAGGAAAGACAGACAAAAAAAAAAAAAAAAAAAAGGAACAGAGACTGAAAGAAAGGTCATCCAGAGACTGGCCCACTACCCCACTACTTAGGGATCCATCCCACCTACAGATGACAAACCCATACACTAGTGCTTGCTGACAAGAGCCTGGTATGGCTAGTCCCTGAGAGTCTGACCAATACAGACGCAGATACTCACATACAAACATTCAACTGAGTTCAGTGACCCCAGTGGAGAGCTTGGAAAAGGACTGATGGAGCTAAAGGGGATTGCAGCATCATAAGAAGAATGGTATCAACTAACTGGAACACCCAGAGCTCCCAGGGACTACCACCAATCAAAAAGGACACATGGAAGGAACCATGACTCCAGCTGGATATGTAGCAGAGGATGACCTTATCTGACATCACAGGGAGTGAAGGGACACTTGATGTCCCAGCATAAGAGGATGCTAAAGGGGTGTGGCTGGAGTGGGTGAGTGGATGGAGGAGCACCCTCATAGAGGCAAAGGGGGGAGCTGAAGAGAAGGGAGATGGGACCGGGGATTTGTGGAGGGGTAATTGGGAAGGGGGATATTATTTGAAATGTAAATGAATAAAATAATTAATAAAGAAGAAAAAAGGAAAAAGTACTCCACACATTAGGCAACATAGGATAATAAAAAGTTATTCAAATTAAAACACTGAACCATGCTGCCATATAAACCATCAGTTATCCTCAAATCCTTGACATTTTTTTTCTAGATAAAAAAGTCAAGAAAATTAAAATGAAATCCATTCCTTGCATCCTCCACTTGTACACCCAGTGTACATTTTTCTAAGCTTGGTATATTAAAATGGTGGATTATTTATTTAGAGGAATTAGTAAAAATGAACATTGCATCTCTGTGTCCTAAACTTATTTTAATTCTTTTTCTCTTCTCTGATACAATTTGACGTTGCACATTTTTTAAAACTACTTGATGAGATATGGTCACAAGTGTTGAATGGTAGTTAATCATCATTTAATCTTCTACAAAATATTGAGTATATTATACAGTTAACATTTTCCAAGGGGGATGTTTTCAAATGATGTTAGAAGGAATTATACATGTATTTTTCTCACAACTAATACCCTCATTAGCCTAGAAAGACCTAATCCAACTCGTCGGGATTTTACAATCATATCATTTTGTCCACCAGAGACTTTCTGCTACATCTTCTCTAGATAAAATTCTTGTGAACAGTAATCTCTCTTACTATACTGAGCTGTTATTTCTGGACTATTGCCAACTATTTAAAAAGATTATGTATTCAAGCAGTAATAGATCCACTCCCAAATGTACCAGTTAGTTTTCAGACAAGTAGTACCTTTGGGGCTCCTGACCAGGGTTTTTAAAAACATTAAAAAAAGTATTTTAGTTTTCCCTTTGAACAGCTCCACTAATGGATAATTTCAGATCACCCGAAGAGATGTGTGCTAAAGCCTTATGTCAGAATCAGAAATTTCCTTATTTCTCAGTGTGTCAAGAAGAAGCAACTTTAAGGCTCTGCATATCTGTTACATACCATTGATTGTACCAAAAAAGGGATCTTGGTTATATAATTAGAGAACCTACTGATGGCTGCAGCTCACCAGAGAAAGTCAACTTATCACTTTATGCTATTGCTTAGAAATACCATAAAACAGGAGTAGGTATTTTAGTGACTTTAATTTTATCCCCAAATATATTTCTAAGTGATTACTCATTTCCGAACTAAACCATTGCATACATGCAAAGGCTTTCCCGTTGAGACTCTAAAATCAATGTTAATGTGCTGACATTGTTTAAACACAAATAACAAATTAATAATCAATCACAAATAAGGTAATTTGCACTAGACAGAGCTCTCCTTAAAGAAACAGTTTAGTCTTAATTATGAAAAATACAATCTTATGTGGGTAAAAGTTGGGTGGGTTTAATTTATTGAATGATTTGATTCTTTTGGTATTTAGTTTTAGTAATTTTTGTAGATTCTAGATATTAATCCTCCATCAGTCCATGATTTCTTCTCTAATCCTGGAGGCTCTCTTTACCCTGATGATTGTTACATTTGCTTTGTAATTTATCTTATCCAATTTTATTTTATAATGTTTAGTTATTATCTTCTTGAAGACTATTCTTTTCAAACGAGAGACAGAAGAGAAAGAAAGGGAGTAGACCTAGATGGAAGGGTAGTTAGGAGGAACTGCAAGGAGTAGAGGGAGGGGAAACTATAATCAGGATATATTGTGGTGAGAGAGAGGGGGGAGG
>NC_034591.1:81597932-81605658 GCF_900095145.1 Mus pahari
GAGAGCTACATCATGACCTGTAGGCAGAGAGAGAGAGAGAGAGAGAGAGAGAGAGAGAGAGAGAGAGAGAGAGAGAGAGAGATCAATAAAAGGAAAACAAATACCAAACCAAACGAACAACACTAAAGCTTTCCACCTTCATACAATTCCACTTGTCAAACTTGCTGTTATTTTCTAGGATTTTGAAGCCTTGTTCAGAAGGCTGTACTATGAAGTGGTTCACATGCAACAGTTTTGGCTATAACTTTGACACAATTTAAATTTTGATTTCTGGTAGAAATCCAGTTTTCTCATCATTGATTCCTAGTAAAGCTATCATTTCTTTAATATATATTTTGGTACCTTTGTCAAAATGCTAATAGAGGGGCTGGAGAGATGGCTCAGTGGTTAAGAGCACTGTCTGCTCTTCCAGAGGTCTTGAGTTCAATTCCTAGCACATGAATTTTTAACCGCATGATGAGTAAAAACCATCTATATTGAGATCTGATGCCCTCTTATGTCATGCAGGTGTACATGCTAATAGAGTACACATATGTAAAAATAAATAAATCTAAAAAAAACACGAATGGACTTTGTTTTTTAACAATATTCTGTGCTAATACGCTCTAATTTAAAACATATATTGTGTTTCATCCAGAATTATCATTTCCAATACATGTGTTTTTAAATAAACTACTTTTTGGAGGAACAATGAAGTAGTATTATGGGAAGGTCAGGTAATGTCTCTCGAGAGGTAGCTCTTGAACTGATGTGAGGAATGAACTCACACTGTTGGCTGTGCGGATTCTGAGATTGTTTCCTAGAACTGAAAATGTTGTCCTTGGAATTTTGATAGAGATAAAAGTTTATGTATAGACTGGTTCCTATATTATTACTTTATCACAATATTAACCTTCAGAACCTTATGTTTGGTAATTCTTTTTATTTATTTTAAGGTTTGTTGAAGTTTATTCTGACATGAATGGAAATATGAAAGTCCTTTAGATGCAAATATAATAGAGTTCAAAGTGCTGTTTCATTGCAAATGAATTTCAACATTGATAGATTTAGTCCTAATATCTGTGAAGCTATTGTGAATGTGATGGGTTTAATAATTTTATCCTTAGCATTACTTTAAATATGTGAAATAGCATGAAAATGTTACTTGATTTTGTATGTTGATTTATATAATGCTGCTTTAATGAATATTTCGCCAGATTAAAGGCAATTGAGGTATTTTCTGAACTTTCGGCATAGAATTTTATCTAATTAGGGATTTTAATGTAGAATCATATTTTCCTCAAACAAAAATAGTTCAACTGCTTCCTTTCCTGTAAGTATTTCCTTTATTTTTTCTATTGCATTTCTTACTGTAACTTACTTCCAGCTCTCTGAGTGAATTGAATTCACAATTGTGTCTAATTTCTCATTTCAGAAATAATATTCTCAGGTTTTCTTCATTTTCTGTATATTTGTCTTCAAGTTATAGCTTTATAGCCACAAATAGTCCTTTTTAAAATTATGATCAAGAATATTCCACCTCTTCAGGGCTTTTGTCATAAAGGGGCACTGAATTATAACAAAGGATTTGTTTGACTCCATTGGAAAATGACATCATTATTTGATGTATTCTACTACATATATTTTCTGGTGTGTGTAGAACTATCCTTTCTTTCCTGCAATGAAACAATTTCTTTCAGAGTAGGCTATAATTAGTTAATGTAAGTTTCAGCTATTATCTCTCCTTAGTCTATCTCAAAGCATCTGCCATATTGTTTGTATATTCTTAGTGTGAGTTCTATCTTACTTTTATTTATTCAGCACATGTGTTGAGCATGAGTCTGAAGAGGCCAAGAGAGGTCCCTGCTCAGACCCCTTAGAGCTGAGTTATTAATGGAGGTTATGAGCTGCTCTTGGGAGCTAGGAACCAAACTTTGATCCTTTCAAGGGCTGTAAATGCTTTTAACATCTGATCCATTTCTCTAACTCCTATTGGCTGCATTTTCGTTTGACTCTCAAAATATTTTAATTTTCTCCTAATCTTTTCAATCATTATTGATCACTCACACATGTTCCATTTAGTCTCCTCCTTCATACCATGTGAATTATTTGAGTTGAAATCTGCATTGTTAAATATATAATCTGTTTCTGCTTGTTGTGAAACTCTGTCTGGCTTGAACATCATGTTCCATCTTCATTGTAGTCTTGATATATGTTTGAATTTGTGCATTGTTTCCTATATGTTCTTCACTGTCTTTGTGTTTCTCCATGCTTTTTAGATGCCTTCTCCTCTCTTATTTATCACCAGTACTTCATCATATTCTTCTCTGAATAAATATATTCTCTTCTTTGTTACCCTCAATATTTTTATGTATGACCCCATACAAGAAACATTTCTTCTGCCATTGTAGTGTACTATAGTGCATATTTAACTTACCAATAAATATACTTTCACTGAACTTAAGCAGAGATAATAAAGGCTATTGTTAAATAGTGTAATTTTTTTTTGTTTTATATTTTGTCCCATATCACTGTGACCACACTTTAAAATTGTTTGGGTCTTGTTTTTCTCAGTCAGATATCTTATAGAAAGACAAACAACATGTTTTCCCCATATTTATGAATTTAGAAACAGTTTATAAAAACTCTTGACTTGAAAAGTGTAATTAAGAGTGAAAATTTGAGTAATCAAACCACAAGTCTCGTATCCAGTTCAGTGAAATTTTGAGCAATTATTTTATGAGATAAGCAATCTGCTTTTCATTTTCTCACTTCTTAATGGGTTGCTTTTATTTGATGCCAGCCAGACATCTCATAGATGATTTTGGGTGAAATGCCACTTACTTTTAATCATATTGATATTGATACTTGCTGTTGATATTCCCTTGAAGATGGTTTTTCACTCGTAGTCAATGCTTATTCCATAGTATGACAAAGAATGTCAGAATTAGAAGAATTGGTCTATAGGAATTACAACATCAAGAGTCCTATCATCTTCCAAATTATATGCTTTAACATGTTTCTTTTACATTTTTAAAATGCAAGTTCTCAAAATTTCCTACATTTTAATTTAAATAGCTACTTTAAACCTCTTGATTCAAAAAATCATGTAATTCTTTAAGATATGTTCTGCATTTCAGCACACGTTCTCTATTTGCTCATTTCTAGTTTCACTTCCTGGCCTATCAAATACATTGCGATTTTTGTGAATCTATTAAAAATTGAGAGTGTAATAGGAAACACTAAAGAGAAATGAAAAATAGCAACAACAAAACAAAAATAACAGTTTGGGTTGAGTAGACTATGTGGAAATTGTTTCTACCCTACCCTGTCAATTACCTACCATTCTTCATCACATTATCTAATGTATTGAGTACCTTCTTTTCTTCACTTCACCCAGTGACTTCGTGACAGATCCAGGCATCAAATTATTCTTATTCCACTAAAAGAAACACTGCCAATTTCGTTTTAATGTAAGGTATAGACTTTCATGTGGATTTCCATGTGTATGTGTTCATGTTCTTAATGTCTATATGTAGTATAAATTTGCATATGGAGGCCAGAGACGGCAATTGATGCTTTCTGTGATTGTTCTCCCCTTATATATAATGAGAAACAAGCTCTCTCACTTGCATCCATAACTTGCTGATTCAACCAGTTTAGGTAGCCAACATGCTCCTGAGATCCCAAATTTCTGCTTCCTGAGTTCTAGCATTACATTCAGGCTGTGATATCTGCTAGACTTTTACATCAGTGCAAGGTATTCAAATTCTAGTCATCAAGTTTTTAAAGCAAATACTTTTCCCACTGAGACATTTCCCCAATAAGAGGGTTAATAAATATGTTAACATTTGTATCTCAATTTCCTTTTTTCCTTTAGTTTGATTTCAGAGCATATATATATGCTTCCAAGTCTCTTCCAAGAAGAAAAGACTTTTCTTCTTGGAAAATGATATGATTCCTGCTGGTACTTCATATGACTTTTAAGAATATCAGAAATTCCTTAAAAGACAATATAGCATTTGATAGCATGGGTCACAGACAAAAGAACCAAAGTTTAAAAAGGAGGCTCATTGACCTTAAGTGGTATGCTTTCCATTAGAATAGCTATCAGAGGAAAAGCATAATTATAAGAGGATTAATTGATTGTAAAACAAGATAATGTTTAAAGCAGAACAATAGTACTGAAGAGCATCTGTTCATTACAGACTATTCAGGGAATTATTGATTGACCCATGTAAGTCATGATTGCTGAGAAGAATTTAGAAGATGAGTGGGAATGTTGCCAGGACTATGGCAAAAAGATTTTTTAGTTACTGAGATTGCAAAAATGTCAAGAAGACATTATACATTTGATAATCTACATTGTCTTCACTAAAGACCACAGTGAAATTAGACCTCAACTTTGTAAAATCTGGAAAAGAGCTTTTGAGTATAAGGTATGGGTAGTCATTAGTTTATCTTCATACTGATGAGGTTGAGACTATTTGTTGGTCTAGTGCTTTAGTTTGCAGTTCTACACTAGAACAGCAGGAGCAAGAGCACTAGTGCCATTGAGAGTAAGACTGGCACAGATTTGCACCTTTGTCAAAATCTTCATTGATGAAAATGTCTTATCAATCAAGTATTCACTTGCAGTTCCTAAAAACGGAAACCTTCCTTCTGTTTAGTGTAGGCATGAAAGTGGATGCCAATACAATAATCATGAGATTGAGAGTAATACCCAGTCCCTTTTCCACTGTATTCAGAATGGGAAAAAAATCAACTAATGTGTTAAATAATAACACAAGTATTTTAGTAAGTGATACACATCATTAAAGGTATATCCATTGGACAAAGGACAGGCATAAATGAAGAATCATGTACAAGCAGATGCTGAAAGATTCTCCCTAAGTCTCTTTATTGGGTAGAGAAATGGATCAGTGGATAAGAATCCATGTTGCTCCTCCAGGGGTCCTAGGTTCAATTCACAGAAGGGACAGGCTGATTTACAACCATTGTAACTCCAGTTACAGGGAATCTGCTGTCTTCCTGTGGCCTCCACAAGCACCAGGCATGTTCATAATAGCCAGATATATATGCAAGCAGAACACCGATATAGTTTGAAAAGTCTCTCTTTATTATTTAATTTTTAAAATTTTTATTTTTAATTGGATATTTTATTTATTTACATTTCAAATGTTTTCCCCTTTCCAGGTATCCCTTTTAGAATCCCTCTATCCCATCCCCCCTCCCCCTACCTCTATGAGCATTCTCTCCCACTCACCCACCCACTCCTGTCTTCCTGCCCTGGCATTCCCCTACACTGGAGCATTGAACACCCTCAGGCCCAAGGGACGCTCTTCCCACTGATGTCCAACAAGGCCATCCTCTGCCACATATGTGGCCAGAGTTATGGGACCCTCCATGTGTACTCTAAGGTTGGTGGTCCAGTCCCTGGGAATTCCAGGGCGTCTGGCCATTTGACACTGTGCCAAATCCCCTCGGCTCCTTCAGTCCCTTCTCCAACTCCTCCATCCTGGTCCAATGGTTGACTGGGAGCAACTGAATCTGGTTTTGTCAGTCTGACAGTCTCTCAGGAGACAGACATATAAGGCTCCTATCAGCCTTTCCTGGCATCCACAATAGCATTCATATTTGGTGACTGTATATGGAATGGATCCCCAGATGGGGCAATCTCTGAATGGCCTTTCTTTCAGTCCCTGCTTCACACTTTGTCTCCATATTTCCTCCTGTGAGTATTTTTATTCCCCATTCTAAGAAGCACTGAAGAATCCACACTTTGGTCTTCCATCTTCTTGAGCTTCGTGTGGTCTGTTAATTCAACCTTGGGCATCCCGAACTTTTCGGCTAATATCCACTAATCAGTGAGTGCATACCTTGCATGTTCTTTTCTGACTGAGTTACCTCACTCAGGATATTTTCAAGAATTTCATGAATTCATGGTTTTTAATAGCTGAGTAGTATTCCATAGGGTAAATTTACTCATATTTTCTGTATCCATTCTTCTGTTGAGAGACATCTGGGTTCTTTCCAGCTTCTGGCTATTATAAATATTGCTACTATGAACATAGTGGAGCATGTGTCCTTATTACATGTTGGAGCATCTTCTGGGTGTATGCCCAGGAGTGGTTTTAAATTATTACTTAGTTCAAATTTTTGACTACTACATAAAATATAAAAGTGGTATAAGTTGTTAGGGTGTGAGGTGATAATTCAGTACATTTTACTATAAATATTTATTTATTCATTCTTATACATTTAAATGAAGATAGAAGAACATTACTATATGTTAATTTTTTCATACTGGCTTTCATTGACACTTTGTATTTCCAAAGGTTACACTTATTTTGATTTTAGTGTAGTTATACTATTTGTTTTAGGTATATAACTATGTGGCTTCCTGTTTTTTTTAATTGGGTTTAATAGTATTCTTGAGTATGCTAACCTGTGTGTCTTTGTGTTTATATCTATTTCTTGTGACTTTCCGTGGATTCTTTTTCTTCTTTTTTTATGTTTTCTCCTATTTAAAATTAACAATTTTTATTATATATATCATATTCTACTATATTCAATAAATTATTATTATTGTTATTATTATTTTCCATAGATTTCCATTTCTTTTCTAAAAAGAGATAGAAAGGGGTGGTTCCAAATGGGAGGGGAGCTGGAGAAACTGAGAGGAATAGAGATCAAGGAAACTGTAGTCAGATTATATTGTATAAAAAAAAAATCTGTGTTAATAAATAAAAAAAAGCTTCTATTCAGATTTTCCAATTATTGATCATCAGTCTTCTTTATTTTTTAATTTTTAAAACATTTTATTTTAAATATAATTGCATCACTTTCCCTCAAAGCCTTGTCCCATTCTTCTAGAGCCTTCAGTGTTGCTTCTCAAATTGATTGCATTTTTTGCCAGTTAGATATGAATATGTATCTAAGCAAAATAAATACAACCTGCTATCTCTGTTGTTGTTTGTGTGTACAGAGTGTGGGTTCTGACCATTCTGAGTGGACAACCAATAGAGGGTCTTCCTCCTTGGAAGAATCCCTCTCCATTTCCCTCTCCCTCCCACTCCCCCTCTTCTCTCCCTCCCCCTCTCCTTCCCCCTCTCCTTCCCCCTCCCTTCCCCCTTCCTTCTCCCTCCCCCTCCCTCTTTTTCTCCCTTTTCCCCACTCCTTCTCCCTCTTCCCCCATTTCTCAGCAGTCATCAGCTGTCTGTAGTTTTTTTGCTAAGGATCGAGATCCAGTGATATTTACCCTTCCACATTAGCATGTCTATATTAATGTCATTGCTTAGGTCTTGTTTCTGTAGCCATTTCTATCAAAGACTCTAATAGAAATCCTGTTATTTGTGCTCTTATAATTCTCTACATCCTTTTTCTTGGTGTTTCCTGAACCTTAGAGGCAGGAATTGTGATATAGCTATATTCAATGGTTCTTGGCTTCCCATGACTTTTCTCTCTCTATAGCATCCAGCTGTGATTTTCTCACTCTTTTTTTAACTTATTTTATTAGATGTTTTCTTCATTTACATTTCAAATGCTATCCTGAATGTCACCTATATCCTCTCCCCACCCTGTTTCCCTGCCCACCCACTCCCACTTCTTGGCCCTGGCATTCCCCTGTATGGGGAATATAAAGTTTGCAAGACCGAGGGGCATCTCTTCCCAATGGTGGCTCACTAGGCCACCTTCTGCTATATATATAACTAGAGACATGAGCTCTGGGGCTACTGATTAGTTC
>NC_034591.1:81606128-81661273 GCF_900095145.1 Mus pahari
CCAATTTTCTGAGGAACCGCCAGACTGATTTCCAGAGTGGTTGTACAAGCTTGCAATCCCACCAGCAATGGAGGAGTGTTCCTCTTCTCCACATCCTTACCAGCATCTGATGTCCCCTGAAATGTTGATCTTAGCCATTCTGACTTGTATGAGGTGAACTCTCAGGATTATTTTGATTTGCATTTCCCTGATGATTAAGGATGTTGAACATTTTTTCAAATGCTTCTCAGCCCTTCGGTACTCCTCTGTTGAAAATTCTTTGTTTATTCTGTACCCCATTTTTAAAGGGGTTATTTGAATTTTTGGAGTTCAGCTTCTTGAGCTCTTTGTATATACTGGATATTAGTCCCCTATCAGATTTAGGATTGGTAAAAATTCTTTCCCAATCTGTTGGTGGCCTCTTTGTCTTATTGAAAGTATCTTTTGCCTTACAGAATCTTTGCAATTTTATGAGGTCCCATTTGTTGATTCTTGAGTTTACAGCACAGACCATTGCTGTTCTGTTAAGGAATTTTTCCCCTGTGCCCATTTCTTCAAGGCTTTTCCCCACTTTCCTCCTCTATATATTTCAGTGTCTCTGGTTTTATGTGGAGTTCTTTGATCCACTTTTCTCTTATGGTCTACATTTGCTGTAAAGAGCAAATTAATTGATGAAGGATGGTGACAGCTCCACTTACCTGTGGGTTTATAAGGATAAGCTTTAGAGTGTTAGGAGTTATGCTGGCCTAGCAAAGTGAGTGGAGTATATTATCTTTTTTTTTCTTTTTTTTAAATTAGTTATTTTCTTTATTTACATTTCAAATGCTATCCCGAAATTTCCCTATACACCCCCCAACCCTGCTCCATACCAGGTCGGATTCTGTCTTGTTAAATGGGCCTTAAATTCAATTAAACAGCTGTTGATTACCACTAACATGTAAGTACATCTTATCTTATGTTTACTGGTCATTGTTGTGGTTCATAGACTTCCTAGCTGGGTAAAAGTATTAATTTTTGTCATCTTGAATCTTGCATAGTATTTTCTAGAACCATGAAACTAAACTATAGGAAGAGCCTTTAAGATTAGAGTGTACTCAAATTTTCTTGAGTTGCATGTCTTAATGTGTAGCATCTTCAAAAATAAGGAGTTAACTTCAGTCTCTGAAAGTGATACCAGGTCAACAGCAAACATCAGTTTTTATTGTTTTGGGAATCATTTGGACTACACTGACCATCCATTCCAAAAGAGATTTCTTGTGCATGATCCTTGGAGTTTTGTTAGTCTGAGAGTTTTGTAGTGATCCCTATATTATTCTTTCAAATCTAGTTTTGAGCTATACCAATTAGTCTGTTGATCCTCATAGAAGCAGGGTCAGGGGAGGGGGATGGGTTAGGGGGTTTCTGGAGGGGAAAACAACTGGGAAAGGGGATAACATTTGAAATGTAAATAAATAAAATATCCAATAACGAAAAATAAAAGGAAAAAAATAAGGAAAGTGAATAGAGTCCTGGTGAGAGGAATATCTGAGGACCGAGAGAGGCAGTTCATATACAGGAGACTGTGAGAAGCCGTATATGGTGAGAGGAACCAAGGATTTATGACCCCACATACTCCTAAATGGAATTAAAGTCTTTAGCCCTGTCTTTATTTCTAAACAGTAACACTTCTTTGAGAGACACTTGTCACTCCCAGTCTTTTGGGTTATCTGTTTTCTATCATGTGTGAAGACACTTGCTTAATGTACTTGAGAAATTTTAAAACATTTGATCCCATATTATGCCTTCATAATCAGTTCAGGAAACTAATAATCAAAGAGACTCTCAATTTGAACACATTTGTTTTAACATGATTTTTTATTCTGTCTTTGAAAACCATTTATATTTATAAATGCCAATAAAAGCCATTTTAATTAAATGAAGCCATATGACTTCTCTTGTTTTGGTTTTCATTTACAAGAGGGAAGGTTGGAACAATAGGTATTGGATCAGAGGAACCTTTCCGATATGATAACTGGCTAACCACCTTAAGGGATCTTCCTGGCTCCTGCATTCCCAGACCCCAGTGCTGGTCTCATAGGTGTGATCCATACGTGATTTATTTATCTGTGTCAGGGATCCAAACTCAGGTCCTCATGCATGCCCAGCAGGCACACTGCTCAATGAGCTGTGTCTTCCCAGCCAAGTTTTCAAGACTATTTTGGCCATATTAGGGCCTTTCTGGTTACAAACCAAATTTAGGAGTATGCTTTTCTATTTTCACAAAATATGTCACTAGAACTTTTATAGGATAGCATGTAAACTATAGGTCTGTGGGTAATATTGACACTTTAACAATATTAATTCTTTGGAGCATGAATAAGAGGAAAGTCTGTGTTAATTTTCATCTTCTTCAATTTCTCTATCAGTGTTTCACAACTTTTTAGTTCCTTGGTTTAATATATTCCCAAGTGTTTTATTTTGTAGCTATTACAGATAGAAATGTTCTCTTGATTATTTCCTTGAATTTTTGTTAACATATAATTGTGCCAGGTTTAAGAAACTAAGGAATTCCATATTCTAAATATGTTATTATTCTAAAATATTTATATATCTTATTTAAATATGAGAACAACTCAATACTTTTTCTGTTTTAGAGGATGAAATTGTGACACTCAAAGATTGAAAAGGGAACTTGCAGGCATACAGGATGTTGATGTCCTGAAGTATTTTGAAATAATATTTCTGATTTAGCCTGCTTCAACTCTTAAGAAAATAAAAAGAAAGATTATTTGCTGATTGAAAAATCAAGTATATCCTAACATATGTATATCATTTAAACTTAGGAAACAAATCAAAATACTTTTTAAAATATATTTGAAATCGTGTGTGTGTGTGTGTGTGTGTGTGTCTGTGTGCACGTACATGCTTGCACTCTTATGTGCATGTGTGCATTTGGGTTTGATATAGGTGTCGCACAGCACACACTGGTCTCAAACTATGTAGCCAAAACTGGGTTGTTAGGTTTGGGCTAAGGTCTCCTGCAGCCCAGGCCTCCCTCAAACTTAACTGTGTAGCTGAAGGTAATCAAGGAAGTTAAATTACAGATAGTTGTCTCCATGCCAGCATTTTATTGTTATTGTTGTTGTTGCTGTTGTTCTTAGTGTTATTGAATAAAATTAATTCCCTGTTCCTTTATCACAGTTTGTCTCTGTAGAAATAAACAAATAAACATACAAACAAAACCAAATTCTTATCCTCCAGCTTCTACATTCAGACTGCTATGCCCACACACGTGTATCACTACAGCCCCACTCTCAAACCATGTTTTTAGATGACTAAAATAGTCACATAATGTATTTATTTAATTGGATTCAAATATGGATGCTCAAATGTAATATGAAATGAGGAAATCTTGACAATACATTGATAAGAATCATAGAAATGGAAACACTTTTTCTGTTTCTAATTTGTTAGGCTAACAAAGTTTATATAATATTTTCTATTTGAAGACAGTGGGTTATGAATCAATCTAAATGGAAGACATTGTGGAAGAAAACTTGTAAAAGCATACATAGATCTACTCTGAAGTTCATCAGGAGAGTGTGGTGTCTATTCCGTTAATTGTTAATTAATCTATAATAATATACTTTTAGACATTAAAATATTTTCCTCATTCAATGTTATATTTTATTATGCAGATTTGTGAGAGTTTGTACAAATTTCACATAAACCTTACATGAGATTTTATAATAGTATTATTTATAATTACTTAACATTTAGCAATGACACATATTATTATTAATGCATTAACAGGTTAATACATCATGGAATATAAATGTAGTGAATCACTTCGGCCATAAAAAACCAAGAACATACAATTTAAATTAAAAGTGAATAATATAACATTTTGAAACTTTATCTTATGTATCATTGTTTATATGAATCAGAAAAAGACAAAATTGTGGAAACTAAAAACAAATAAATGACCTTTGGAGACACATGCAGAGTAGGTGTGACTGTTAATGGTGACTGTATCAGATGTTTTCATGGTTTGGCCTCTTACCCAAAGACTTAAAAATCAGGGCTCATATAGATGTGCAAAAGATACAAGACAACTTGATTTGGAGTGTAACATACAGAGTATTTCTGGTAATGATCAACTTTGTTTTTAATTGGATATTTTCTTTATTTACATTTCAAATGTTATCCCTGTTCCTTGCTTCATCCCAGAAATTCAGGGATGATTCAATATATAGAAATGTATCAACATAATCCACTATATAAACAAACTAAAAGAAAAAAATCCATATGATTATCTCACTAGATGCTGAGAAAGCTTTTGACAAAATCCAAAGCCCTTCCATGATAAAAGTCTTGGAAAGATCAGAAATTCAAAGCCCATACCTAAACATAATAAAAGCAATATACAGCAAACCAGTAGCCAACATCAAAGTAAATGTAGAGAAATTTGATGCAATCCCACTAAAATCCAGGATTATGCAAGGCTGCCCACTCCCCCCCCCCACCTATTCAATATAGTACTTGAAGTCCTAGCCAGAGCAATTAGACAACCAAAGGAGATCAAAGGAATACAAATTGGAAAGGAAGAAGTCAAAATATCATTATTTGCAGATGATGTGATAGTATACTTAGTGATCACAAGAATTCCACCAGAGAACTCATAAACCTGATAGACAAGTTCAGCAAAGTAGCTGGATATAAAATTAACTCAAACAAATCAGTTGCCTTCCTCTAGACAAAGGATAAATAGGCTGTGAAAGAAATTAGGGAAACAACACCCTTCACAATAGTCACAAATAATATAAAATACCTTAGTGTGACTCTAACTAAGCAACTGAAAGACCTTTATGATAAGAACTTCAAGTCTCAGAAGAAAGAAATCAATCAAAGAAGATCTCAGAAGATGGAAAGATCTCCCATGCTCATGGATTGGCATGATTAATATAGTAAAAATGGCCATCTTGCAGAAAGCAATCTACAGATTCAATGCAATCCCCATCAAAATTCCAGCTCAATTTTTCATAGATTTAGAAAGAGCAATTTCCAGATTCATCTGGAATAACAAACAACAACAACAACAAAAACAAGATAGCAGAAACTATTCTCAACAATAAAAGAACTTCTGGCGGAATCACCAACCCTGACTTCAAGCTGTACTACAGAGCAATTGTGATAAAAACTGCATGGTACTGGTCCTATGGAAGGAGTTTCAGAGACATAGTTTGGATCTGAGACAGAAGGAAGGACCATCCAGAGACTACCCCACATGGGGATCCATCCCATAAAGAACCACCAAACCCAGACACTATTGCATATGCCAGCAAGATTTTGCTGACAAGACCCTGAGATAGCTGTCTCTTGTTAGGCTATGCCAGTGCCTGGCAAATACAGAAGTGGATGCTCACAGTCATCTGGATGAAACACAGGGCCCCTAATGAAGGAGCTAGAGAAGGTACCCAAGGAGCTAAAGGGGTTTGTAACTGTATAGGAGGAATAACAATATGAACTAACAAGTACCCCCCCCCCTCCGAGCTGTGTATTTAGTTGAATATGTAGCAGAAGACAGCATTTTCAACAACTGGTGCTGACTCAACTGGTGGTTAGCATATAGAATAATGAAAATCGATCCAGTCTTATCTCCTTGTGCAAAGTTTAAGTCCAAGTGGACCTCCACATAAAACTAGATACACTAGGGAAGAGCCTCGAAGATATGGGACCAGGGGAAAATTTCCTGAACAGAACAGCAGTGGCTTATGCTGTAAGATCAAGAACAGTCGGGCAGTGGTGGCGCACGCCTTTAATCCTAGCACTTGGGAGGCAGAGGCAGGCAGATTTCTGAGTTTGAGGATACCCTGGTCTACAGAGTGAGTTCCAGGACATCCAGGGCTACACAGAGAAACCCTGTCTTGAAAAAAGTCAAAAAAAAATAGACAAATGGAACCTCATAAACTAGCAAAGCTTCTGTAAAGGCAAAGGACACTGTCAATAAGACAAAAAGGCAGCCAACAGTTTGGGAAAAGATCTTTACAAATCCTACATGCTATTGAGGGCTAATATCCAATATTTGCAAAGAACTAAGAAGTTAGACTCCAGAAAAACAAATAACCCTATTAAAAATAGGGTAAAGAGCTAAACAAGGAATTCTCAACTGAGGAATACTAAGTGGCTGAGAAGCACCTAAAAAATGTTCAACACCTTTAGTCCTCAGGGAAATACAAATCAAAACAAACCTGAGATTCCACCTAACACCAGTCAGAATGGCTAAGATCAAAAACTCAGGTGACAGCAGTTGCTGGTGGAGATGTGGAGAAAGAGGAACACTCCTCCATTGTTGGCGGAATTACAAGCTGGTACCACGACTCTGGAAATCACTTTGGCAGTTCCTCAGAAAATTAGACATAGTAGTGATCAACTTTTAATGCTTTCTGTTCAAAGACTTGTCAATTGTACTCCCTAATACAATTTTAGGAATAGAAGATCCAATCTGGTCTGAACTGGTTTGTGATTTCCTGTTTAATAAAGCAAAACTCAGTTCTTAAGTAGTCTAGTAACACACTGATCTGAAGAATCCCTATTTACCATCTTATGCCTATGCATAATTGGGAACATATATGATTAAAATTGATGGAAGAGCTAGAGAAAGTACCCAAGGAGCTGAAGGGGGCTGCAACCCTGTAGGTGCAACAACAATATGAACTAACCAGTACCCCCTGAGCTCATGTCTCTAGCTGCATATGTAGCAGAAGATGGCCTAACTGGCCATCATTGGGAAGAGAGGCCCCTTGAGAACTCTTACTAATGGGGTCCTCTAGCATCCTTAAAGAAATTTTCGCTAATAGTACCTTAGGCAATAGAAAAAACTTCAGCATAGTACATTTGATTTGGTAAGCTGTAATTGTGTTTTTGTTGTTGTTGGTTTTGGTTTTGGTTTTTAATATGGCACTACTTTTCCAATACAAGGATTCCTACTATTTCAATTGCTAACCTTTCTAAACGTCACCGTCTACAACATTATAATCTAAATATAAAATCAAGTTATTTCATTTCAAATAGCTACACAGACACATCTTTGAAATATAAAGATTCAGTTTCCAGTGACCTAGTTTTAGCGTATCACTGTCTGGCTCACTGTAGCTTTTCCAAATCCTATTCCTGTGCTTACTGAGGCAGAGGCAGTATGCTTGATTGTGTCAGTTCATAGCTGAATACGTTTAATATGGGAATCCATGCATTCTACTCACCGTTTATCTCCTTTTCTTCCTCTGAGGCAGATGAGCATAATGTACAGATCTATTTTAGAAATTCCTTAGGTGTCATAGTCCCTTGAGCCACCTTCTGGTTTCAATATATATTGTAATTATTTTAGAAAAAAACTGAAAATTGTAGTTCTCAATAAATCATTTTAAAATGAAAGTGAATGCATTAGCATTTATATAAATATACCATATATATCAATATAGACTTGAATATGAATAAAATAGTATATTATGATTTGAGTTATTCTCTAATAAGGACATATACTTGAAATAGTATATTTTGAATAAATATATGTTGATCATGAAATCTACTATTTAACAATTAATCTCAATGAAATGCGATCAACTACTGCCTTCCATCAAGTTCCACAGGGCCAGGTTCCTATGGTACTCCATTTGCAATACCTCTAGTTTATGTGTTAGTCACCTCTTATTCAGACAGTTCTCATATCCTCAACTGCTTTGTCTTCCATGTGCTATATAAGCACGCACTAAATCATAACATGTAATTTATTTATTAGTGTAGAGCCAAGAAAGATTTTCAGTGGAGCTTTTGGAAATATTAATGGCTTTATTCATCTAACAAGTAGATTTTCATATCTAAGCTTATTCCTGAAAAGCAAGTTGGCATCCTTCCCACTTATCACTTTATTATACAATCCTGAAATGTTGTAATGGCATGAATTGCAGATCTTAATGAATGACTCATATATGTATTGATCAGAGGAAACTTGATCTGTGCTTTAGATATTATTATACACCTGGCCAGTGACTTGACTTGTAACTTTCTTAAATGGCATAAGGTTATATGATTATATTCTCATTAGAGATTCTTTGGTTGACAACACTTTGCATATCTCCTTGATAGTTAATCTGAATATGTTCCTTAGGAGCTGGATTTTCAGTGGGAAAGAATCAAAGGTTTTTGCTTGCACGCTGTAGTCACACATCTGTTATATTTGTAACGGAATGGCATACTTGGAGACATTTCAGAGAATGAGTTTAATTTATGTTACCAATTCTTTATTTCTGTGTCACCTTTACAGATATTTCCTTACTTTCTTCTCAACTACCAGAGTTCCAGATTTGGAACCTATGTCTGTTATCTCCTTACAGGAATTGGCTGGTGATGCTACCTCTGGGAGAAAGCAACTACAGCAGTATCATCTAAATGTATGATCCTAGTCTTGACAGCTTCTTTGTGCAAGAATTCTCATGTTGTGTCATAAATCATAAAGAAGAGGTCAGATGTTGTATGAATAGGGGTAAAGGTCATTTAATATAGAGTATATGTAACTATTATTGATCAATGCTTATTTTAGAGGAGGTTAATTCAAGTATATTGCTTGAGTTATGATCATGGTTCCATTTAGGGAGTCAGTTGTAACTTAATCTATGCAAGCTATGGAAACAATTTTATATGGATTAAGAAATCTAAAGGTGACAGAGGCTCTGCTATTATTCTGTCTTCTAAAGTGTATTAGTATACACTAAACCATATAGTTAATGGTAAAATTTCTTTCTTCATAGGAAGGCATCCAAATAAATATTTATATGTTTTTAAGTTGTGATGCATTAACTAGATTTGCCAGTTAATACACATGTAGTGTACACTTATAATATATAAGATTTTGTCTTATTTGGATTACCCTATAGATGTTACAAAATAGATTGAATTATATTCATTATTTCACTTGTGAAAAAGCTGAGGCATTGGTCCGTCGTACGTTCACAGAAAATTTGAAGCAGATTTCGAATAGTTAGAGCTAATGAGTTTAATCTGCTGCTTTTTCAAGGAGTGCTTGATGGACTTTTATAATTTTAATTGTTGAAATAGGGGTTACTCTGCTAATTGACATGTGACACAAATTAATTAACTCAGAATGGTATTTCTGTGCCTGCAATTGTGCAGGATCAAGTTTCAGAATAAAAGGGATTTACATTGATCGTTGTAGATACTAGAGATGTGGTAGTTAGGCATACCTGACTGAGGTGAAATAGCATACCCAGAAAAATATAAAATATGAAGTTTAATAAATTCAACTTACTGAATAGTCCATATTATTTGAAACTCTATAGATCCTAGTGTAGTTTTTTCCATTAGATTTTGATTATTACTTTTTTAATACAGGAACATAGTTTCTTTCTTTGAGTTTTTTTCTCTTTTTCCAGAGATAAATAGTATTTTTAGTATTTTAAAAAAATACCAGCCTGGCAGTGGTGGCACATGCCTTTAATCCCAGCACTAGGGAGGCAGAGGCAGGTGGATTTCTGAGTTCGAGGCCAGCCTGGTCTACAGAGTGAGTTCCAGGACAGCCAGGGATACACAGAGAAACCCTGTCTTGAAAAAACAACAACAACAACAACAACAACAACAAAAGTACATCCATCCATTAGATTTCATAAAACACAGGTTTAATGTTATGAATTTATTAATGTAAATTGAGTTATAGTATTAGTATCTGCCAAAAGCAAATGGAGGGAGAACTATTCAGTTAGGAGTCTATAACAAATGTTTTGGTTGAAAGAAATGCCAGTGTTTATGACAGTCTCCAATACATATAACATTTTTATTTTCCTAAGTTGGTATAGATTGTGTGAATAGATTTTAAATCAATATATCATGATTATATTAAACTGTATTAATAATTCCTTCTTTAGTAGGAAAAAAACTATCCGAAGCTGAGAATCATATTCATTATCAAGAAATCAGGAGGGCCAGGATGTATTTGTTGAATGAAGGGTTTGCTATGCAAACCTGAGACTACAGGTCAGATCCATAGATCACATGTATTACTGAAGATTGATACTAGGGCCCAGACATTCTAGGCAAGTACTGTACCACTTAGTCATCCTCCTAGCTTTTCAAAGAACTCAGGTAAAAGAAATGTTATGGACATTGTGAAATTCCAAAGCTCAGTAGGAAATAGCAGAGAACTCTGGGCCAATCTGGCTGGCTAGGCTAGCTGCCACTGGCTAGCTTTCAGTTCAGTGAAAGACCCTGACCTCAATGAAGCAGAGAGCAGTAAGGAGTTAAGGAAGCCACAGGCACTTAGTCTCCAGGTTCTTGGACAAGTATTCACATACACACGGACATTTTCACCCACCTTGGCTGACTTGCTTGCAAATTCCCGCACACATGAACACACACCCACACCCACACCCACACCCACACCCCCCCACACACACACCATTCATAAATACTAATCCGATCCAACCAGCCAGCCAATGAACCAAACAACTAACCAGTAAACATACAAAAACAGAAAACTGGGATATACACATTTGGTTCTATGTGTGTGTTTTCTGATATTGCCATAACAGTTACCATAAACAAATCTCCAGTTATACTTTGCATGTGTATCTGACCAGGTACCCTTATGGGATTGTTTGCCAGAATTCTATCAGGCTTTGCCCTGCATCCCCTTGCTCAGATGATACCCATATTTTACTTGTAGCCCGTGTTACTCAGTTCTTCATAGTGTGGTTAGGTAGTCTACTTTTTTCTGTTTATCTCAAATTCTGTCTTCAATGTGACTATTTGTTGATGGATTTAGGATGGGTCTCCTCTCTCTAGATTCTTGCTGTCAATACGTCTATGTGCATCATTTATTTATTTATTTATTTATTTATTTATTTATTTATTTATTTATTTATTTATTGGTCAAGTAACATTCGTAGGATGCAGTGATATCTTTGGGATAGTATTCAATCCATTGTAGCCCTGTTCTGACTCAAATCTCTATAGTATTTTACTTTCTTTCTATGTAAAAAATATTTCTTCTTTAATAAAAACTTTTACCCCACAAATTTTAGAAAATTGTCAGATCTCTCTATCTTAAATTTTCACCATATTTAAAGACTCTCGTTTATTTATTTCTGTGAGCACCTCATTTTCTGAGCTCTCACGGCTTTATTTTCTGACAAGACTAGTAAGTAAGCAAAACTTCAGTGCAGTGTAGGAATCACTGAAATCTTACACTTTGGAGTAAGCAGGAAATGACTGGATATTTTAATTATCAAATGCAGAATAAACAGAATTAGTACATTGATTATTAATGAGATACACAAAATGTGACCATTAATTAACTCAATTTATAAGGAAACTTTTTCACTCTTTCATTCATGCCCCTTTAGAATCTTCTTTTATAAAACACTGTTTGTAATACTAAGTTTTCCAGAAAAAGAAAAGCAATTTAGACAAATTATAAGATGAAGAAATACAAATAACTTCTCTCATATTTACTCCATTACGCTCATTTATTAAATGCATGATGACAGGAAATGTATGTGCATCATAAAGGTTTGAAATAATTCTCCTATTTTTTACAGCTTTTCTGCAACCTAAAAAGATATTGTAGAATTAGTTACATGCCTACCTGAATAGCTGACCCAAATGAGTTATGAATACTCTTCTGGATAATATAGCAAGCAGCTCTGTGTTTGAAATGCACATTCCTTAACAAAAGGGGAAATCTGAGGCAAATTAAAAGCTTTAATTTCTAGGTTTTTTTTTATAGAGTCACATATCTAACCATGTCCTAAGGAAGACAATTGCCAATTCTGTTGTATACTACATCTGTCACATGGCAAAATAACTGGTTATACAGTATGAACCTAAAGAAGTGCCTGGTTTGGGGACACATTTGTAATACAGAAAGGCTAGCATGACTTCTGTGAAAGCATGGCACAATTTGGTGAAGACTAGCATATTAAAAGTAAAAAGAATTTGAAAGGAAGGAACTATGTTGTAATTAACTCTTTTCTAAAATGTGTGAGTTACTGTACTAGTTTGTAATATTTTTATTATTAATGTTATTTCTATTTGCCATCACATTTATTTTGGAATATTTGCTTTTAGATTTTAACAATAAAATAATAGTTGAATCTAGTCATAGTGGCTTATGCCTATAATCTTGGCACCTGAGAGACTGATGCAGGAGGATTGCTACAGGATTGAGGCCAGTCTGTGTATAGAGGTTTCTCCTTTATCACATATGGGGTTCCAGACATTCTGACTAAACAGCGAGAAATTGTCTCAAAAATCCCAAATAATACAACAAATAAATGAGGAAAATGCCTGGCCAGAGGTCTTGTTTCACTGCAAGGATTGTTTTGAGAAACTTCGTATATATTTGTGTCTATGCAACACTTACTACCCAACTGACATGGCTAGTCCAAAATCCAAGCCCAACATTGGTGAAGAAATTTTGGTTTTAAACAAAGTGTTGATTGAATGTTTTGAGTCAGACTTCCTCTTTAAAGAGACATACTTATGCTTTATCAAATTAATATGTCTTATTTTATGTTTGAGAAGGACATCGAGAAAATTTTGCTAAATAGTTGTAGTTGGTAGATCAAAGCTAAAGTTAATTCTGGTCCATTAACATTAGTCCCCAAACAGAGGAAAAAAAAAAAAACAGAAAAATAAATGAGATTCCCAAGATGCCATGAGACTTCTAGAAACTATAGATGGACCAGACAAATATGCGAAGTGAGTATATTGCTAAAGTGCAGTGAAAACAGTGTAAGTCACGCTCAGTAACTTTGGACAAGTCTTTGCAGGTTCCTGCAGAGATAAAGGTGTGCTAGGAAGAGTTTCCTTGCTGTGACAATTACCTGAGAGAAGCAATTTGAAGAAGAAAGATTAATTTGGGGTCCTGGCTTTAGAAACTTTAGTATGGAGTCTTCCGACAGCCTTATTCTGGGATAAAAGTGATTGGGAACAATACTGCTATAGTAGATTATCCATAAGACTGCACGTAAACTACTGACTGAAGGTGAATGAATTACAAATTTAGACAAGAAGAGAAAGAAAGTATATTCTTACAGCTCAGAAGTGCTGGGTGCCATCACAACCATGATGTGCAGGCATCTCCATTTTGAAAGATAACTTGTTCATGAGAGTTTCTTGGTGTGTACTTTCCTGGCAAGTGAAATAAGACTGCCGAGGTTAGCCTTTGTGTAGTTTTGAGTCACTCTTAGAGTGAGCCTCTCTTCAGGCAGTGCCTTTGACATTTGAATTAAAAGCTAAGCAAATGAAGACAGTTCTGCCTACCACAGTTTAGTCCTGGTCAGAGAATTGGGGCACAGGATAACATTGTTACATGGCTGGATAGGTCTGTAGTGTTAGAATACTCCTGAGTCAGCAGATTGGGATTTCTGAAGTTTCCCAGATGCGGACTCACTCATTTTAAAGTTACTTATGAATGGCTTTAACTCCTCAATAATTGAGGCAAAATTTGAATGGCAAGCTGCTTGCTTCAGACTCCCAAGAAGCAGTGAGCCATAGGGAATGCTAATGCTAAGACTGTCTTTCTTGGTTTTCCACCTGATTCTCAACACTTTTGATATCCATATTTGGGAATTTCTTCCTTCTTAGTGAATGGAACCTTGTAACACCTCAAAGACAAACTCTTTTTGAAATCTTTTAGAGGTCTCTTGAACAGAGGTGGAAACCTAGCAACAGAAAAGAAATGGCACCACAGGATACTAAGCTACAAATTGCCTTAGGAGCATTTCCTGACATGCAAGACAGTGTTCCACAGTAGCAAAAATAGTTTTGAATGATTCGAAGTCTGGAAAATTGCATGAAAGAATAATTATTGGATCATAGGTTAGTTTAGTTAACATTATAGATGCAAAAAATGCACATAATAAATATGTTAGTTATGAAAGTACATATTTTCTTTCTTCCCATAGGAACTACCAAAATTCTAAGTATCTGCATTATTTTCAGGTTTTTACTCACATTATGAAAGGACATGATAAGTGTATAGGAAGGGAAACTCACAGACTTTTATAGGATATTTTGATTGAAAATCATTCTAATAGTCAGTGTTTTCAATTATGTATACTAATCATAGTCATGACTTTTTAATTTATGCTAGTTTGTAACAAGTTTGTGTACATTTTGTCTTATTACTTACTCTCTGGAGTTAAACCATTGAGATTTTCTCTGATACAGGAGTGATTCCAAGATGCAATTCAAGATGAATCAAGCAGTAAAACCCACATCACAGCTGTAGGAACTGATACAATGAGATTTGAAATTCCTCAAAGGAGCCAAAGTGAGGAAGAGAGATGCCTTCTGCAGAATTCATAGGAATTCCTTTTTTAGCTAGTACAAATAGTATAAATAAATATCATTTTGACCTCTAGAATCTCAAGTATGAATCCATTTTATTAAGTGCTGCAGCTGAAACAAATAAAGCAAGGATTCTCTGTACTAAAACACAACATGAAGCATACTCAAAGAAAACTTTTTGGAACATTGGAAACTGCGTGTTGATTCTAAATAATAAGACTTTAGAAGGTAGAGAGGAAAAATCAATTTTTCAACAAAGTCAAAGATGGAAAACAGCAGTTGATTAGAGTTTGTATTCAAGAACAGAAGTGACAAAACATTACAATCAAGATTTAGTTAAGCTTAAATTTCTAGATCAAGGTTAGCAGCTTTGAGATACTAGAGGTTATAAACAAGACCGTTTAATGAGCATAGCGCCTACTTGGCTTTTGAGCTTTGAAATCATGCTTCTATTGTAGAAATCACTCCACTACTAATGAAGACTTGTAATTTTAGTTCTACCTGTGGCTTATTTTTACTTCACATAAATTCATATTACTTATAAATACTTTCTTTATCACATCTCATGCAGTGGCATGTAGAGATGTCATTGAGGAACTGGTCAACCATTTAGGAATTTTCTTCTGACACAATATTCTCTTTCTAATTTGACTTGGTGAACTAACAAATGTATTTTGTAGGTTTCATGGTATTCCTAGTTAACATGTGATATATATATATATATGAGTTAGTTAGGCTGGCAGGTAAGTAGAATTAACTAGAAATTTGTACAAATAAAGAATGAGAAAAGCCCCAACAAATTCTGGGTGTCTTCATTGGTGGTCTATTACATTTCTGTTGCTGTACCCTATATTTGGGTAGACCTTCCTCCTCTTGGGTAGAAACTTTAATGACACCTCAAAGAAAGACATTTAAATATCTAGAAGTTTCTCAAGTGAAACGTAGTGAAACAAAAGAAATACCATCGAGGTCTAAGCTGCACATTGGCTCAGGGTCTTTCTTAATCTGAATAAGAAGTGGTCATATTCTTTATTTTACAGTATTTTTAAACCAGTAGTTTTCATTAAGATTTATTGTACATTTGCCATTGTGACTATCTGTGCTAACTTGAAGAAATGTGGAATAGATATTATCAGAAGTTACCATTTGCAAAGGAAAATGCTGCTTTTGAATTTGCAACATGTAAAGACCTCATGGCACGACTCCTTCTCAACATGAGACTGATTGCATATTTTATAATCATAATTCATAATCGTTATTTATGGTACCTGCTCTAGTATTTCCTAAAATACTGAAAAGCTGGTGACCTTAATGGTATCTTTTTGTTTCCTAAGTTCTCAATATTGTTAACTAGGAAAGGAAACATATTCAAAGTATAATTAATGGTACCTGCTTTGCATCATCTTACTATGCAGTAGGAAAAAAAAATCACACCTAGGAGGTTGAAATGGAAAACACACATTCTATCCAACAGTAAAACAGTAAGAGAATGTGGTGGGGAAACTGTGGTGGCAGATACTTGGCTCGTAGTTTCTTAGTCCTTTTTTTCCTCCTGGTGTCTTCCCTTCTTCCTAGGAAATAAATACTTATGCAGCCAACAAGCCCGCATGTTATAAAATTGTACATGATTATAGCCCAGAAATGCATCATCCTCCCTGTGCAGTCACCCAAGGCTATTTTGTTGAATCATAGCTGATAATAATAAGAAACAAATGAATCAACATCTGACTGAGCCATCAGAAACATTTATTTGTAAATTAACAGAGAACAATTAATGAAAAAGAAGGCCATGAACTTGAAAGAGAGTGAAGATGGCATGTGGGAGGGCTTGGAGGTAGGAAAGAAAAGGAAGAAATGATGTAGTTATATTTCAAAAGTAAAACACATTAAGTAAGATGTATTTTGAGTAAATGCCACCGATGCATGTACATACAGATGATTGGAAGTGGGTTAGGTAATTAACTTGAATTTCCATCTCTGCAGCTTCAGCAGCTCAAGTCCTGTTTTCTCTAGATTGAGCTTTCATTTTCTGAGTGGAATGCAACATCTCAAACTTTCCTGTGTTATATTTCCATTACCTTCAGCTTAGCTTTGTCTCTTATCACATAAGATTGGTTTACAGGATCTACGGACTGATCCTGGTGACAGCGTTAGCATTTTCTTTCATGTTTGTCCTTTGCTTTTAACTTAAATTAATGATGTGAGAACCTCTTCACTGAGGTTTTCCCTTAGTGTGGTTTTGAATGCCTTCTGCTTGCTCTGTGTATGTAGCAAAGTTGTGAAATATTTTTATGGCCATGTATTTAATGCTCCCCTGTCATCTACTTTGTTTTTATGCTGTGTCTTACATTAGGATTCCTTGGGAGAATACAATCTTAGCTAGATTTCCATTTTTAATGTTCACTGATGCATATGGTTCAAAACTTCGAGTCTTTACTTATAGCACTGAAGCCTGACCCTTTTTGATGGGTTTCACTATTCTTCTGTAATGTGTGTGTGTGTGTGTGTGTGTGTGTGTGTGTGTGTGTTTTCATAATGTGTGTCTCTGTGTATGTGTCTCTCTGGGTTTAAATGTTTGTGAGTATGTATATCAGTGTATTATATGGATATGACTGAATGTGTTTTAGTAAATACTTTAATTCACGTGTTTCTGAGTGTTGAAATGTGTGGGGGTAGTGAGGATGTTGAAAGAGGAAAGCATTTGATCTCAAAATACTACATTTACATTAGAGATCAAAATAGGTGTTTATTAATTATTGAATAGTTTCTTCAATTGATGTGAAACATTCCTAGCATTTCTTTGTATAATTTTATTTTATAAATCATTTTTTTGGATATTTGATTTAGACAACATCAATGGCTTTGTTTTTTCAAAATATAGATTGAATTTTATCTTATATTTTAATAATCATCATATCAACATAAGTGAAGAGTTTTTCTTTTTTTACCTGAAAGGGCTTTCCATAGGTCATTGTATTTCAGAATCTAAATTTTTAGATTTTTTTAAACTCCAATATAGAAAGATAATTTATTATTCCTGATGATTTGCAATAAGAATATTCTAAAAAGTATGAGTAAATGTTATTTTGAAAAAATGTATTTGTTAAATTTTTAAATATTTAACCATGTTTATTCTTAGTACAGATCATATACTTGTATTAATATATACCAGTACATATTAATGAATGTTTAGGCAAGAATTACATCTCAGGGTTGTACAGAGAGCATTTCCATCCTCAGAGCATTCTTTCACATATATATGATAGGACCATATTTTATATCTCTGTTTAGTGCCCATCATTTCATTTGTGATCAGAAGTGCTGCATGTCTCTCTGGAGACTCTGTAAATAATGCCTCTGTAGATCTAGAATGTACAGTACAAAGCCTCTCAGAATGATCTTCAGTGATATAAGGCATATTAAATGAAGCCGTAAATGCAGTATTCTGACTTAATTAATTTTGGTAAAGATTTACATCAGATGTCTGTGATAACTGTAATGACAATGTTTGGGTCCCAACTGAATATACTTTTACATATTAATGCTACTATTTTCTCATTGGTTGAAAAAAAATTTTCTGTAGCCTAACAACTCATTTTCAGCAGGATGATCAGAACTCTTCCCTAAAGTATTATGGAAGGCAAAGTTCTGGAGTCCATGAACTCAGGTGTGCCTTGTATTTATTTTCATCCTGCTAGATGTCTTTACTGGGTTACCTCATCATCATTTATTTAGTGATATTGCATGTGTTATCAATGTATTGAACAAAGCAGAGAAAGCTTGAAATACTACTACTCTCCATATGAACTAATCTTTGTATTAATAATGGAACTTTCCAGCTGCTCAGAAGAGCTTGATTCAGTCTTGTGCATCCTTTACCTCTAGGTCTCTGTCCTATTGCTGATAATTTTTTTTTATTTATTAATTTTTTTTTATAGTCCAGTCTTTATCCCCTTTCAGGTCTACCCTCTGACTGCTCCACATCCCATAACCCTCCACAACTCCACCCCCTTCTCCAAGAGGATACCCCACCACCCCACACTCCACCAGACCTCCACACTCCATAGGGGCCTCAATCATTTGCTGAAATGATTGAAGGTGGTGAGTGATTGATTTTACTCAGCAATAGGTAGTAAACAGATAATTAGGATTGACATGATCAAGCTGTTTTGATATGAGTTAAGAATGTTGGAAACAAAACTACCCTGAGATTCCACCTCACACCAGTCAGAAAGGCTAAGATCAAAAACTCAGGTGACAGCAGATGCTGGCAAGGATGTGGAGAAAGAGGAACACTCCTCCATTGTTGGTGGGATTGCAAGCTGGTACAATCACTCTGGAAATCAGTCTGGTGGCTCCTCAGAAAACTGAACAAAAAGTGAGGTGACTCAGTTACAAAAGAACAAACACAGTATGTACTCACTGATAAGTTGATATTAGCCCAAAAGTTCAGAATAGCCAAGATTCAATTCACAGAACATATGAAGACTAAGAAGATGGAAGACCAAATTGTGGATGCTTCACTGCTTTTTAGAAGGGTGAACAAAATACTCACAGGAGGAAATATGGAGAAAAACTGTGGAGCAGAGACTGAAGGAAAGGCCATCCAGAGACTGCCCCACCTGGGTTACATCCCATATACAGTCAACAAACCTGGACTTTGTTGTGGATGCTGGGAAGTGCTTGCTGATAGAAGTCTGATATGGCTCAGCCAGAGCCTGACAAATACAGAGGAGGAAGTTCTTTGCCAACCATTGAACTGAGCTCAGGGTTCCTTGATGGAGGATTTGGAGACGGGACAGTAGGAGCTGAGGTGTTTGCAGTTCCATGGAGGGAGCAACAGTGTCCCAGAGCTCCCTGGGACTATATTACCAAAGAGTACACATGGAGTAACCCATGGCACTGGTCTCATATTTGGCAGAAGATGGCCTTGTTGAACATCAGTGGGAGGAGAGGCCCTCAGGCCTGAGAGTCCTCAATGCCCCAGTGTAGGGGAATGCCAGGGCAGGAGGATGGGAGTGGGTGGGTTGGGGAGCACCCCCATAGAGGTAGGGCTATTGCAGATGAGAATGGGGCTTCCCATGGCGAAATCTGGAAAGGGGAAAGCATTTGAAATGTAAATGAAGAAAATATCCGGGGGGTGGGATAAATAAATGAATAAATCTGAAAGAAAGAAAGAGAGAGAGAGAGAGAGAGAGAGAGAGAGAGAGAGAGAGAGAGAGAGAGGATCAATAATACAGAAGCAAATATGGAGAGAAAGTACAGAGGAAAGACTGAAGGAAAGGCCATCCATAGACTGTCCCACCTGGGGATTCACCCCAGATACAGTCAACAAACTCTGACACTATTGTGGATGCTAAGAAATGCTTGCTGAAAGGAGCCTGATATAGAAGTTTCCTGAGAGGTTCTGTCAGAGCTTTACAAATACAGAGTCAGATGCTGGCAGCCAACCATTGCACTGACAGCAGTGTCCCAATGGAGGAGTTAGAGAAAGGACTGAAGGAGCAGAGGGTGTTTGCAACACCATAGAAGGAACAACAATATCAACCAACCAGACCTCCCAGAGCTCCCAGGGACTAAGCCATCTACCAAGGAGTACATATAGCTCCTGCTGCATATGTTACAGAGGGTGGCTTTTGCCAGGCATCAATGGTAAAAGAGGTCCTTGGTACTATGGAGGCTAATGCCCCAGTGTAGGGGAATGGAGGGCAGGGAGGAGGGAGTGGGTGGGTAGGTGTAGGAACACTCATAGAAGCAGGGGGAGGGTGGATGTGATAGAGGGTTTCCAGAATGGGGGGAAACTGGGTAAGGGGATAACATTTGAAATGTAAAGAAATTAAAAAAAAAAAAGAATGTTGGAAATTTTAGAGAAATCAAGTGATGTTTTCACATTGTGAGATAGATTTAAAGAGATACAGGTCTTCTAGGAATCTGAATAAAGTGAACCCATCTTTTAAAGTACTTATTGCTACCACATCCAAAATGTATAATAATTTCAAAGTGTGGATAATTAGTAAAATGCAACACTTAAGTGGAGAATTTTTTATGGAATGCTTGTTTCCTGCCCCAGATCTTTCTTCCAGGTGCTTAAGTTGTGCAAGCAATGTTAGGTTACATTTTATATTGCTGAAAAGGTCTGAACAGAATTTCATTCTCAATTACATGGTCTCTGCAATGACAACTACATAGTTTTATTATCTTATTTATGTTATTCCCTTGAGAATTTCATATGTTTTAATCATATTCCCTTGCCAACTCTTCCCAGACCCACCCTCTTTCCATTCCCAACCCACATTGTATCATGGTTTTTTCCTCCAACAAGGCCAATTTTTCCTACGTAAATAGTGTGCGGTACATGTCCTTCTATCTGAACATGTTAACTTCATAAGAGCTGCTGCACTCATATAGAAAGCTGACTCCTGCCCTCCCATCAGCCAAGAATTGTTAATAGTTCTCTAGCTCAGGGTAGATGTATCTAGAAGCTAACATTATGACATGGTTTAAAACATTTTTTTTAACTTAAAATACATGGAAAAATTTATGTCTTCAAAATTGAGAGAAAACAGTATGAACAAAAATCATTTTGAAGAGAATATGTATTCTTCCCACTTGCTGAAGTTTACTATATGTATGCTATATCATTCATATTAATTTTTAATTTTTTGAAAATAATCATTAATATGCACTTCAAACTTCTATTAATTTTCTCAACAATAGAAGTTTATGTTAACTTTATAAAGACTGTGCTAATGCCTTTATGTGACACTGCCTTCCACACATTAGCTATGGTTTCTGTTGGCCCATGTCCACCTTTCTAGTTATATTTTTTTATGAAAACACTTTAGTCTACAAGAATCTGAAAAGCACAAAGAAAACTGTCTAGTTGCTTAGACCTTGTGCAAATCATTGGTACAAATGGGCAGAAAGAGGGTGAAGGAGACCTTGCCATAAACAATGAGCTTCATTCATCTGACTTTAGTAAATGCCAGAAAACCATCCCTGAAGCTATAAATGATATTCATGTTCCACATAAAGCAAATATGACTTTAGGTTATACACTATTCTTTCCTCATATAGATCCCTGGTATGTTTATTTATTAGAAAAATAGGATTTGGGCTATAGTTTCTTGTCGAGGGAACATCTGATAATAGGGAATAGCAAACACTGGCAGGTTTTTATTGTGAGGATGAAGTAGAAGGCAGATAAAAATTAGGGATATATAAACGAACACAGATTCACTGTTACTTGCCCTGTTATTATGTACATGTGGTCATTCTGTCTGAGTGCTTCAAATATATTTGCTCTTTCATTAACCTTTTCAAATTATAAAAGCTTTACCATCAGCTCTGCAGATATTTGTCTTTATTAGTTCATTGGGAAGTAAATAATTAACATAAAATTCCTCTCTTTGGTCTTCTGCCTGAGGAAGTAATAAATCCTTCCATAAGCCTTTGTTCCCAGTTTCATTTTAATCTTTTAACAAATAAAAGCAATAGATAGAGAGAGATGATTGTTTTTGTTTATTTGCTATTTCCATTGGAAAAAAAAAATCATTGAGTCTTGGTAAAGCACCTTGATGCTTCAAAACAATTTTCAGGCTTTAAAAAAGGCTTTTTTTGATTTTCTTTCCTTGGGAATGCCACTTAGTAGGTGCCAAACCATATTTAGCAGGTGGAAGCTAATTTTCATTTTAATGAAGCTAATCTTGTCAGAGGAGCATAACATAAGGTTTCACCATCTGTGTGTATACTGTTTAGTTTATCCAGGTTGGAGAAGCTAAAGGAAGGTCCCTGGAACAAAAAAGCTAGATGTTGTTCAACACCAGCCTTAGCTATATGAAAGCACATATTCATATACATATCATATATATTAACATATGAATAATATATTTTGTACACACACACACACAGAAGGAAACAAAGAGGGTTTGTATGACACATGTTGCTAACATATTAATATATATTAATACATAGCATACAATTGATATATTAAGATATCATGCAACTGCTTTCACATCACAGATTTATGATTCACTCCAGAAAACAATGTCAATATTACTTTATTATATCATCTTAAATTTTAGCTGAGACTTTTTGTTAAAGGTAAAATGTTTTATAGAGTCTGCGTTACAGACACTTCTTCTTCCTCTTATCTTTGCTGTACATGACCATGGATGCTCTCTAGAGAGTTCTTTTTCCTGTTCTTGGTTTTGGTTAACTCTGGAACCTTCCCATTAGCTTCTATTACATTGCATTCAAAATGAAGCATTTTTCCATATATATGCAGTATGTAAACTTAGTATAGACATTTAGCACATTTGATAATTATGGGAGAGAATTCCGACATGTAAAATTGTTATTTTATTTCAGAGAATGAGAAATTTTTATCGACTCTTCAGTCACTTCTTAAAATTTATGCAGGAAACATGAATAAAAACGTTTACTGCAAGCTGGAATTTAAGAAGACTTCAGATTAACACAAGTTCAATAAGGATCAGAATATAACTTTGAAAGGATCTCTGTAGAAGAAACTGAGACAGGGAAGAAGAGGAGAGAGGCAAGGAAGGGATGGAGAAGTAGTAAGAACCCCACATCATCATGGACATAGCAGCTACATTTGTTGTCTTTGTAACCACACATAAGGATAAAGATGGAATGAAAAATGATCACTATAGAATGAATTCAGTGTATATATAAACTATAAGTAAATACACATTCTTTTTAATTGAAGGTTAGTAATGTTTTTCTGAATCCTTAGTCTCCATTCACAATGTCATGTGTTTGAGATTCTGTTACATTTGCATCTGACAATCCATTTGCATCTTATTTTTCATGTCTTTTACTGTTACTTGATTTCCTAACTTCTTGTCTGGTTATTGATCTATTCTAACCATTGAGTTTGTGACTGTGAGCTGGGCAGTGGTGGCACATGCCTTTAATCCCAGCACTGGAAAGACAGAGGCAGGCAGATTTCTGAGCTTGAGGCCAGCCTAGTCTACAAAGTGAGTTCCAGGACAGTCAGGGCTACACAGAGATACCATGTCTCAAAAAAAACTAAAAAAAAAAGAAAAAAAAAGAAAAAGAAAAAAGAAAAAAAAAGAGTTTGGTGACTGTGAACAGTTAACTCTGACTTTTATGAAGAATCTTGTGGCATGCAATCCCTTTCCCTTAAAATTAAAATGAATCCGAATTGAGTCTTGATTTTGTTCATCTAGAAAGTTACAATTCTTCTGGCCTCAAGAATACTAGAACATCAGCATTGCTTGATACAATGGCTCTTCTGGGACCAGCAAATTCACAGGACCATTTTTATAACTATTTTTCAAAGTCAGTGTTCATTCACTGTAATCCTTCAGGGCCTGTCAATATTATTTGATTATAAGAATTTTCTTTTTTGTCTTTTGTTCTACACTGCCCACCAACTTCTATAATTTGGGGTACTTATTCTCTTATTTTGGAAATACATTGCCTAATACTTTTTTTCTAAATAGCATAAGAAACATTAATACTATCAGATGCCTTAGCTCTGTCATGATCCCTTAAATTCTTTGCACAAACAGGGTGACTTTTAGTTGACTTGATAGGGAAAGACAATAGGAATACATTAAGAACTTCCCAATGATATGCTTGTAGTATTAAATTATAATTGATATTCACTGCTGTTGTTAGCATTAACTGATTGATGCAGAGCTAGTCTAGTACCTCATTGCGAGGAATAAAGCAAGTGTGGGCCAGAACATATGGTAAGAAGGAAATGGTGCCAAAGGTTAATTCTATTAGCATTCAATACACATTTGTTGAACATTTGAAAGATATTCTAGGCACTGTGTCAAGCTGGACTGTTAAACTATCTCGTAAACAAGACAAGGATACAGCTTTGAATATGCTCATGAGCCAAGATTTGGCACAAGAGGCTTTGGAACAAAGGTGAGCAGGTCAGTTTCAGCAAGATACAGCTATGTAGGATTCTCTACCTCTACAAAAAGTGAATGCAAAGAAAGAGCACCATGGTACTCAAGCACTGCCCCTCCCCCATTTCTTCTTTCATAGTAGCTCATGCCTCCAAAGTCTTCAGTAGCCTATTGAAGCAGAATTATATGTAAATAACATCCCAACAACCTCTATTCTGTATAGTCACCAGGCTGTGCAGCACAGAAAAACAGCAACATTGAGGGTGGTGCATTCTTTCGGTCAGATGTGTAGCTTCTATTGCCAATTATTCCTAGACCCTTAAGCCAAAGAAAGATCGTTTCAGCATATGTGTGCTTGTGAAAATAAAAATCACAAAAGCAAACAGCATTCTCTTGATTTTCTTTAAGATTCAGGCATAAATTATTTTCATGGGTTTCATGTTAAAACTCATTTTTTAATCCTCAAACGATGCTACAATTCTTGTTTCTCTTTTTTTCTTGATTTCAAAGCAAAAGAGCTGAACAAATTTCACACACACACACACACACACACGAAAAGTCCCTTTATCCATTAAGTAGTATTTCTTTGATAAGCCAGTTACATAAGAGCCAAGTGAAAATGGTATTTTCTGAAACCAAGAAAGTCTTTAACAGCCCCTTTTTGCGTGTAGTTCATGCATGCCACTGCACGGGAATGAGGAAGCAAGAGAAGTACCTCCTGAGTTTTCTTCTGTCACTGTGTATTGACTAAGGTCTGCACTGGATCAGCAGTTGGTCTGATAGCCCATGAGCTCCTTAGATCTGACCTTCAGGCCTGGGTTTACCACTATGTGCACAAATGATTCCATTCTGTTTTACATGGATGTTGTATATTAGTACTCAGGTCCTCACAGTTTCATAGCAGCACTCTCATTCAACCAACTCTCCAACTGAATATAAAACATAGTATACATTCCTTAGTTACTTTTTTGTTGCTGTGGAGAAATACCATAGGCAGGCAACTTATAAAAGAAAGAAATTAATTGTGGGCTTGCCTCCAGTTTAAGTGGTTGAGTTCATGACAATGATGGGGGGGTGGGGGAGGGAGCAAGTCAGCAGGCCATCATCTTGGACCTGGAACTAAGAGCTTATGAAGGAAAAACTTAAGAGATCTTTGGAAGTCAGTTGTGTTGGATGATTTTTTTGGTGGGGAAAACATGTGAAGATTGTTTTCCCTAAGTGGACACAGGTGAAGTCTAAGGCAGACTCATGAAGAAATGTTTCACTGAAGCAGAAATAGGAGAAAAATGATCTGCTAAAGCAAGCATGTGAAAGGACACGTGATGAAGAATTGTCCCTAATGACACACACGTATTGCTCTGCCTTACATTTCATAGTTGACTCCACTTGCCAGGATTCCATAGAGAGAAACACACCACAACACTTCTACTGGAGTGCTGCAGTTCTTGATGCTTCCTCAGACGCTGGATGATTACAAGAGGGCTGTCAGATGAGACAGATGCACATGCTGAGGGAAGACATGTGCTGAGACAAGACTCACTGAGGACACATGATGTTTGGAAGGAGTATAAAGATAATTCAGTGGACAGACACAGAGACTGGACTAGGCTTGCTTATAGAGCTAGCTGTGCAATGCTTGTTGGTCTCCCTGTCTTCACTGATCTTTGCTTGCTGAGCATAACTTCTCTGAGAGAGGCACAGCTGAGAACTTCTCCTGGTATTCTTGCTGGTCCCTCCCACTAATTTGTTCCAAGACTGAGGCCTGGCTGTTTCTGCTAGGGAGTGCCATAGCTGCTGATTCATGATTTCTATCCCAACCCTACAGAACTGGAGAGTGTATCTGTAAAATGTTTGCAAAAATATCTGAGCTGATGATGTGAGCCTGTGAACTAACTTGCTGATTTCCAGATAATATAGACAGGAGTTGCTCTAAGAAACCATTTTAGAACTCTTCCTTCCACCATGTCTTTGCTTTTCCACTACCTTTGGTGAGTGGTGGTCTAAAAAGGAGGTTAAACCATTTAAGAATCATCATTAAAAATAGGTTTTGAAAAAATTAAATTTACAAGTTTACTTTATGATATACAACTTAGAGGTATATAGAGAGAGACAGAAATCGACACATACACAGAGACAAACACAAAGACAGAGAGAGAGAGAGAGAGGAAGATATGAAGATAGAGATACCCACACAGAGAGAAAGAGAGATGGGAGAAGGAGAAATGGTTCTGATATGGGGCTTTGAAACTTCAAAGACAAGCCTCAATGACAGTTCCTAAAACATGCCTTTTCTGCTCTTTTAAGGTTTCTATTGATGTGAAGAAACACCATGACTAAAGCAACTTTTATAAAAGAAACTATTTAATTGAGGGTTTGCTTACAGTTTCAGAGTATTCATTATCGTCCCTGTAGCAAGAAAGCAGTCACCGCATCACAGCTAATAGCTTTAGATAATGAACTGTGGGCAGCACAGAAAGAGAGGCCAAGGTGGGGGAGATTGGGTCTTTCATGGACTTTGTAGAACCTTAAAGCAAAACCTAGTAATGTAGCTCCCACAACAAGGCCATATTTTCTAACCCTTTCCAACAGTCTAGAACTGGGAAACAACCAGCCAAATGTATGAGACTATCAGGGCCCTTCTAAAACACAACAATAGAGAATAGTCTATTTTCAGAATAATATTTTTGCCTTATATATTAAATTATTATTATAAGGTATAACATTGCATGTTTATATTCCTTTAAAAATCACATGAAGACTAAAATCTATATACAAACATGTAATTTATTAAAAGTAGCATTAAATATTCCAAAATTATTAGAAGTCAGAAAGGAATTAGTATTGAAAACAATAAATGCTTTTGACTTGAGACACATGAGCAAATATGAGAAAATTTGTGAGAAACAAAACTTATGTTGATGTATTAAGACAGTGTTACTAAGTTTAAAATATACTAATTTACATGTATGAGAGAGTTCTAAGAAATGTCTTAAATAAGAAGTTAGTTTGCAATCAACATTTTAAATGAGAATCTCATTTTGATATAGAGATAATACTATTCCACCCAGGCTGTTAGACATATATTAACCAAACCAGATAGAATGGTTTTTATCTTTTAAATATTAGTGATAGTACAGTGTATTTTGAATTTCAAGAATGTAAGAAACCAGTACTTTTATTAATGCTATTACAGATGGTTCTGTAATTAGTCTTTTAAAAGTGAATATCAACATTCTAGTTGTATTTATATAGTTTCTCACTAAATGTCTAGAAGTCCATTTATTGATTGTTTACATCTTATAAAACCTGAACGCGGCAGTAGGCACAGCTCACTAAGTTTAAGCACTAAACTGGAAATAATTTTTTCGTATTATATTTCAGTACTTTAATTAAGTCTTTTCTGCATTATGTATCTTGTCTATGTTGTATAAAATACATTTACTATGATTATGTAGAATTAGTTATTGAACATATAAAATGATGGCATCCTAGCTTCAGAGACTCCACTGTTTCCAGAAAGATGGGATAAACCAGTTAATTTAAGGGAGGATTTATGCTCCTATCTAGTGTGTGGTGTTTACAACTAATTAAAAAAAATGAGGTACAGAGCTTAAAAAAGGATTCTCTAATGAGGAATATCAAATGACCGAGAAACACCTAAAGAAATGTTCAACATCCTTAGTCATCAGGGAAATGCAAGTCAAAACAACCCTGAGATTCCACCTCGCACCAGTCAGAATGGCTAAGATAAAAAAACCAGGTAACAGCAGATACTGGCAAGGTTGTGGAGAAATAGGAACACTCCTCCATTGTTGGTGGGATTGCAAGCTGGTACAACCAGTCTGGAAATCAGTCTGGTGGTTCCTCAGAAAATTGGACATAGTACTACCGGAGGACTGAGATATTCCACTTCTTGGCATATACCCAGAAGATGCTCTGACATGTAGTAAGGACACATGCTCCATTATGTTCCTAGCAGCCTTTTTTATAATAGCCAGAAAGTAGAAAGAACCCAGATGTCCCTCAACNNAGGAATGGATACAGAAAATGTGGTACATTCACACAATGGATTACTACTCAGCTATTAAAAACAATGACTTTACGAAATTCTTAGACAAATGGTTGGAACTATAAAATATCATCCTGAGTGAGGTAACCCAATAACAAAAGAACACACATGGTACATTCTCACTGAGAAGTGGTTGTTAGCCCAGAAGCTTGGGATACCCAAGATACAATTCACAGACCACATGAAATTGAAGACGAGGAAGACCAAAGTGTGGATACTTTGGTCTTTTTCAGAAGAGGGAACAAAATACCCATGGGAGGATATACAAATTATGGAACAGAGACTGAAGGAAAGGTCATCCAGGGATTGTCCCACCTGGGGAATCAATCCCATACAAGTTACCAAACCCAGACACTGTTACAGAAGCCTGATATAACTGTCTCCTGAGAGCCTCTACCAGTGTCTGACATATTCAGAGGTGGATACTCGCAGACAACCATTGGAATGAACACAGGGTCCCCAATGGAGGAGTTAGAGAAAGGACCAAAGGAGCTAAAGGAGTCTGCAGTCCCACAGGAGGAAAAAACAATATGAAACAACCTGTACCTCCAGAGCTCCCAGGGTCTAAACCACCAACCAAAGAGTCCACATGGGAGAGATCTATGGCTCCAGTCACATATCAATGGGAGGAGAGGCCCTTGGTCCTGTGAAGGTTCTATGCCCCACTGTAGGGGAATTCCAGGACAGGAAAGAAAGGAGTGGGTGGGTTGGTGAACAGGAGTGTGGGTGTGAGGGGAATGGAATGGCTGTTTTGGAGGGAAAAGGGGGTAACATTTGAAATACAAATATAGAAAATAACTAATAGATAAAAAGAAGAAACAAAACAACGTTAAAACCACTCCTTTCAAAGAATTTCCAATGTCATTTAAAGTTTTTGACAATACCTCCCAAGTATACTTATATGACTTCTCAGATTACTGTTTCTCACAGTTCCATAAAAGCATCAGTGCTCTGAGTAAGGACCAAATGCCTCCAGATCCAAGTCCCAGAACTGTTCGATGTCCTTTCCTTTGCACATATGGATTACTAAAAATTTTATTTTCATGTCAGTTGTATTTAACACTAAGGATATTTTTCTACTATGTGAAGCTAGGGTAACCCTGATGAAGTTTCAAGATCTACTTGCTTAGAATTCAATTATAAAACAATCATGGATTTTGAGAGAGTGAAAAGTGCTACAAATTGAAGGGGTTTAAGGTATGAAAAGACAGCATCTGTGATCTCAAGTCAGAAATACTTTATTTAATGTTTAGGAAAAAAATAAAGAAAATGGCATTAAGAGCATTCTGTTTGAACCGAGGATCAAGGGAAGTTAGAAGATGCTTGTCAACTGTATTCAATACTCTTATTTCATAAATACAGGATGTGATTTGTGAGAATGAATTATTATAGCTTTATTAAAATTATTTTATCAGTAGACAACATTTGAGTACTTAGAACAATGGAGAAAGAAAATCCTTTGTCAGTAGAATACTGAAATAGGTGGTTTATTGATGTGTGAAAATTAATACCATGAAATAAAACTTATTTAAAAAATATATATGCTTTATTTTTATTTGTGTGTGCATGTGTGTGTGCATGTGTGTGTGTGTGTGTGTGTGCATGTGTGCATGTGTATGCACGTGCACACCCGTGTGTGTGTGTGTGTGTGTGTGTGTGTGTTATTTGCTTCCGTGGAAGTCTAAGTGGCAAGTTAGGTCTCTCCTATTCCTACTGGCTCTGAGGGATCAAACTCAAGAAGTCAGGCTTAAGAACTGGCACCTTTATTTCCTAAGATATTGCAACAGAACAAGGTGAGATTTTTAAGAGAGAGGACAAGAGAACTAAAGAGAACAATGAATAACAAAACTCACCTTATAGGGGCTTTTAACATTAGAGGGAGGGGTAAGAGTCAGGGATGCATGTTATTTTAATTAAGTCTTCTTATAGGAAACTTGATGGTGGTATTAAGACCATCCTTTAAGCTCAAGTGTAAATTCTTTAGGAATATTAGAGATCATCTCAAGAGAGAATGATTTACTTGTAATTAAAGTGTCTATGCCTAAATACCAACATCATTGAACCATGTCAGAGGTACAAGTACTTTTCTTTAGTCTGTTTAGTGGACATTGATGAAATGATATTTTGATGCAATAGGCTTTGAACTCTGGACTTGTAAAACAATCCTCATTATGATGTGGCTTGGTAGATTTTTAGTGTTTGGCTGGAGGTTTGACAAAATCTTGTCAGAGTCAAAAACATATTGAAATGCTTACTGTTGAAACTCATTGGTAACTTATTGATTTTACATTTTTATTTTGTCATCTAAGTAGACAAAATAAAAATCTGGTAGAAGCAGTAGAAATGTTCATCCTTATGAACCTATGAGAAGCACGAGAACACCAGAGCTTCCACATATCATCTAGCTGATTTGAAAAAGTCCATAAAATGTCTGTCATACTGCCCAGAGCACTAAGATCATTTGGAGATCAGATACATGCAAAGGATATCTTTGGCTCCCAAGGAATTACAGCCTATTGGAATCTTTCTTCAGGCTTGTAGGGATCTCATGCTTCTGGTCTTAGCTTTTGGTGGGATGAAGTAGACAAATCATCAAGAATCTGAGGAAAATCTCTGATACATAGTGAGTTTCAGATCAGCCTGGATAACAAACAAAACCTCAAAACATCAAGAAAAATAAAAGTATATTCATGTCTGAATACTAAAATAATTCTATCCATGGTATTCAGGAGAGATACAGTTCAGTGTTTTACAAGATGAATTGCTCTTATAGAGGCTGAGAATTAGGTTCCCAGCATCCCTGTTGCATAGTTTACACCTACTTGCAACTCATTTTAGAAGTATTATACCTGGATTTCTGTTTTTTTATGCTCTAGATTAAATGTTGTACAAGTGGCAAATTGCCATCAAGAACACAGTATCATATTATAAGCCTTTCCTTTGAATGTGGTTGTTAACCCTATTTCTTGCTTCCTCCCTGTCTCTCTATTTTTTTCCATCAAACTTGTCAAACCACATGACAAGTCTTGTTTTCCCTCTTCCCAGAACAGTGACGCAACGGCGCTCTGGTGACAGACATGATAGCAGATAGCTCTGTCTTTATGTCACTGTAGTTCTTTACCTGGAATGCTGCCTGTGCTGACTCTCTGCAAGAGTTCAGAGAAAAGTAAGAATAACTGAGAGGGAATCTGAGGTGACAAGGGGGAACTTAACCAGAGATTTTACTTATATCCATCTCAGATACTAATCAAAAGAGAGAGGAGGGTGGTTGCAGCAGTCACAAAATAAAGAGCAGATAAAAATATCTCCAAATATAATATGTATTGTTTAATTCTTAACATAAGTGGTACATCCTCCTAAGATGGTGGTTCTCAACCTCCTATCAGTTCCTTATGTTATGGTAACCCCAACTATAAAATTATTTTCATTGTTTCATCATAACATTAATTTTGCTACTCTTATTAAGGATAATGTAAATATCTGTTTTCAGATAGTCTTAAATGACCCCTGTGAAAAGAATATTTGACCTCCAAAGGGGTCCTGACCCACAGGATGAGAAATGTTGTCCTAATTAAAAATAGCTCACAGGAATGTTAACAATATACCCTTTTTTATTATTTTCATGACTGTCATTAATTTGATCAATTGATAAATATACCTCAAATATTAATAAACAAAACTAGATATGAAAAAGGAATAATAATTATAATTTGTATATTAGCTATCAAATTGAGAGTTAAATACATGGACTATTTTAAGGATCTCAGTCTTACCATAATTCCAGCAGTTTTAGTGCTAACTGCATTTCTAGTAATGTGTACAGCCAGGTTTTATATTGCATTGTTCATGTTTCTTTCATTTTAAAGTGGCTTATAAATTTAAATTGTACAGTCTCCATTCTATAGCTAAGCACAAGTACAGATGCTCAATTCTCTTTAAGTCACTAGACTATCTTAGAAATGTTTTACTTATTTAAACCATTTAATGATTATTTAATACAGAGGATAAGTGCCAGTAGAGAAATGATCCACATGAGGCAACTTAAGATGGTGTTGGTTCAAACTTCTAGAGTCTGACCACAGGAACTTATTTTGGACATATTTAAACACAGTACAACTTTGGCAAAAAGTGTCCTCTTGACAATGTTGAAACTACTTTACAAAGTGCATGGATTGACCAAGTACCTATGACCTTTTCCATAAGAATGGAGGAGAGGCCCTTGGTCTTGGGAAGATTATATGCCCCAGTACAGGGGAATGCCAGGGCCAGGAAGCAGGAGTGGGTGGGTTGAGGAGCAGGGCAGGGGGAGGGTATAGGGGACTTTAGAAGAGGAAACTAGGAAAGGGGATAGCATTTGAAATATAAATGAAGAAAATATCTAATAATAATAAAAAAAAGAATGGGTTCTGCTAACTGAGAATGCTCAGAATTAGGGGATAAGTAGGAAGAGTCTATATTGAGCATAATAGTAGACTCTTTTGCAAAGTGCCTGGGACCTCTTTCATAATAACGGGTTGATTTCACTGAGCAACAATGTTCAAGAGTTTGGGATAAACTTAATAATCTGGGGGATTTGAATGACGGCTGGCCGTACAGATAACAAAAGACCACAAGTCTCAGCTTTCTGGTCACAAACTGGTATATAAACACCTTCAGTTGAAGAGAAAAGCTTAAGAGTTTAGTGTTCTTGGAGGCAAATGTGAACACAAGGACTTTGTGTTCTACAGTAAAATAATTTTAATTAGGTTTATAAAACACTGTTGGGGGGCAGGCTTTACCTCTTTACCTTTTCTTTATCTTTCTTCTGCTGTTTTGTCTTCATGTTGCTCCCTCCCTCTGCAACTAAATTCTTTCTCACTCCATTTTTCTATTTCTCAATTCTCAGTCCTATAAATGACAAAACAGCCTCTTTTCTGATCACTACCTCTTATACTATTCAAAGATACTTTGTAAGCAGTCCTAAATAAATAAATAAATAAATAAATAAATCTCTTTTTATTAAATATTTTCTTTATTTACATTTCAAATGTTATCCCTATTCCTAGTTTCCCTTACAAAAAACACTCCCCCCATCCCCTCCCAACTCCCCCTGCTTACCAACCCACCCACTCCTTCTTCCTGGCCCTGGCATTCCCCCACACTGGGACACAGAGTCTTCACAGGACCAAGGGCCTCTCCTCCCCTTGATGACTGACTAGGCCATCCTCTGCTACATATGCAGCTGCAACCATGAGTCCCACCATGTGTACCTTTTGGTTGCTGGTTTATTCCCTGGGAGCTCTGGGGGTACTGGTTGGTTCATATTGTTGTTCTTCGTATGAGGCTGCAAACCCCTTCAGCTCCTTAGGTCCTTTCTTTAGCTCCTTCACTGGTGACCCTATACTCAGTCCAATGGATGGCTGTGAGCATCCACTTCTGTATTTTTCAGGCACTGGCAGAGTCTCTCAGAGAAGTATTATATCAGGCTCCTGTCAGCAAGCACTTGTTGGCATTCACAAGTGTCTGGGGTAACTTAAGCATACTATCATGTCATCTGCAAATAGTGATATTTTGACTTCTTCCTTTCCAATTTGGATCCCTTTGACCTTCTTTTGTTTTCTAATTTCTGTAGCTAGAACTTCAAGCACTACATTGAATAGGTAAAGAGAGAGTGGGCAGCCTTGCATAGTCCCTGATTTTAGTGGGATTACTTCAAGTTTCTCTCCATTTAGTTTGATGTTGGCTACTGGTTTGCTGTATATTGCTTTTGCTGTGTTTAGTTATGGGCCTTGAATTCTTGATCATTCCAAGCCTTTTATCATGAAGGGGTGTTAGATTTTGTCAAATTCTTTCTTAGTATCTAATGATATGAGCATATGTCTTTTATTTTGAGTTTGTTTGTACAATGGATTATGTTGATGGATTTCTGTATATTGAACCATCCCTGTATCCCTCTTTCCTGATCACTAGTTTTCATACTATTCAAAGATATTTTGCAAGCAGTCCAAAATTAATTAATTAATTAATTAATTAATCAATTCTAAATAGCTATAAAGTCTCTAAGTCACAACCTTGACTGGCCAGAGAGGATATCACCAATATCAAAATAGTGGCACTTTAAACTTGGGATTAGTGAAAATAATTTTATCTATACTTAAGGGCCACTCTATAGCAGGGGATTCAACCTGGTACTCTTAACCTGGTCAACTGCCCATGATTGGAAGGGTTGTAGAGAATAGAGATTCTACCTGCAATTTTCTAAAAAACAATATAATTTCTAATGCTATTATAAATATTTATGCTTATATCCACAGAGAATCCTACCTCTCACCCCTTATCAAACATGCTTTTTTTGTACAGCAGATGAAAACTATTACAGAGTTCCACAGTTGGTCAAATGAAAATAGTAAGTTTTCACTAGTTGCCTAACCTCAATTGGAATGTCTACAATGCAACTTGTATACCTATGGACTCAGAGAACAATGAGGAAGAGAGGACATAAAGATTGCAACAGTGTGCCTACTGGCTACAGTGTCTTTAAAGAAGCACTAGGAATTCTCAACAATGAGGTTGTCTGAACAAGACCTGTATAATGACCAATCCCAGTGGTATGACAGCATGGACTGGAGAATTTTCTTACAGACCCACTCCTAGGTGAAAAGCTGTAGGTTATAAATGCTTTCTGATAGAAAGAATCAGTCTTCTTCAATGATGGGTTCATATGATAGGATCTCCAATCCCAAGTGTTTAGTTCTAGATACACCGATGAGTGACAGACTTTTGCTGGGAAAATCAAACACACACACACACACACACACACACACACACACACACACACACACACACACACACATACTTACTTACTCACCCCAGAAAGGTGAGCCTAGACAGACCTAGGTAATTATTGCACCAATGTTTCATTAGGTGAAACAGTGAGATTTTTTTCATTGAGGTTACTAACATGAGTATGGTAAGGATTTCTTACAAGGAGCAGAAAAATTCCAAAGCAGCTTTATCACAGGAAATCCCACTCAGTATTGGTAAAGTCTCAAAAACTGTAACCTGGGGAATCTCTACAGAGCTTACTGGCAACTCAACAGACTAAATACCTTTCTACATTGTCTGATTGCTGTCTCTATCCTCAGCAATTGTTTCTTCTTTTTATACTACTTGGTGATGTTTTTAAGAGTCATACATTTCTGTTATAACTGACATCAGATCTTTTCTTTGCTTCCTGAGCACCACCAGCCTCTTCTTTCTAAAGAAAATGCTTCAATTTGTAGGAAATTCTGCAATACAAAGAAATATAACATCCTCTATTTCACATGCAGATGTTGCCATTGAGTCCCAATCTAGCAACTGAAGCTTAGGCCTCTGAGATAATTTCAATCAAAGACTGCTGTCCTATAAAAACCTTCTCTAATTCAGACTATCTAAATTTTTTTTCTAATGCAGTTTCATGATAAAAATACTTAGGGTCATGGTTGCTTTATTTTGTTCTTGCCAATCAGAGTGAAGCTGACTCTCCTCATGCCAGCTACATTTTTGTGACTTGTGACAACATACATGTACTTAAGAGCAATGGTAAATGGATTCATTTGTGTGTGTGTGTGTGTGTGTGTGAGAGAGAGAGAGAGAGAGAGAGAGAGAGAGAGAGAGACAGACAGACAGACAGACAGACAGACAGACAGACAGACAGAGACAGAGAGACAGAGAGACAGAGAGAGAGACAGAGAGTTCTTTAAATAGAGGTTGTGAATATGAGAGAATAATGGATCTGGGGGATTGGGATTTGGATAGGCAAAGGAAGGGAGTGAAATAAGGTAAATGGATAAATGGAACTCAACCAACCAACATCTGCTGGCATCACTAACATTGTATGTTCACTTAACAAACAAGGAGCGTGTGCTAGTAAATAAGCCAGAAATGTCTTTACTTTGCAATAGTGGTCCTTGTGTGGGCAATGTATGCCCTATAATCATGGAATACTCCATGGTGTGTAAGTTCACAATCAACCTGTCATTCACACTCTTATTTTATGGTGTAAAAAAACAGGAGCCAATAGTTAGATGATGTAGGGCAAAACAAAAATTATTTTATTAGGAGAAACAGCATCAAACAAAGGTAGGGAAGCCTTTATAACCAACCAAGAAAATGATTGGCAGTTATGATTTATGATTATGAGGAAAGAACATGTTGTAGGTTTATGATCAGTTAAATGAAAAAATTTATGATATGCAAATCACAAGAATATAGAGGAAGGATAAGTTAATAGAACCAAGTTGTCCCTTACCTTAACCTTCAGTTTTGGGCATGATCAAAGTAAACAGCATAAGAACAGTACAGAAATCAATCAACATTTGCTTAAAGCAAACATGGGTCCAGCTGTTCCTTAATACTTACAGGCATTAATGTTACTTTCTGATTTGCCATAACGTAGTTAAGGTCACAATAAGCAGAGCTGTACAGATACCTAGCACAGTCCCTGCCTCAATTGTTAGAATAAAATATTTTTGTTTTACTTATTTTTAAGCATTAAATATGTTTTGACATATTTATTCCTCTTCCCAACCTCTTCTAGTGATTAGCTCCCCTTCCATACTCATCTAACTTTGTGTCCTTTAAAACAAATAAAAACAAAACAACCAAAAGCCCAGACATATTCTAACCACAAGTGTTCTAACAAAAGACCCACAGGTGTTCTAAACCATTTGTAGGATTTCTTATTTCTGTTAGCAAGTGCAGTATCTGAAATGGAGATGAACGATAGGATTCCATGTCTACAAAGTTGCTTCAGATGTTGAGGGCCCCACTCCAATAGAAGAGGCATTTTAGACTAGCAGGACAGTCACTTGCCCTATCACTTGCCCTGACACCCTGTAGTGTTTGGCATGAAGCTCCCAGCTACTCAAACCTGTTCACTTTCCAAAGAGTTCGCAATCTTCCAGCTAGACCCATTGTGTCCTTGCTTGTCTGCCTACATTAGTGGTAATATTCTTTTATGTCTAACAAATTTTTATACCAAAAAAGAAGAAAAAAATTACAAATGTTTGTAGCAATCAGTTAATAGCAATGATATTGGACTTAAGTACTGGAAAGTTCTAGATAAACAAAGGAATGCCTATATATTTGATCATTAAGCATCAAGATTATTGTTACATAAGCCTAAAAGTTAATATTCTATCTCATTATCATGTATTTTAATAGGTCTGTAGACATATTGATAGCAAATATTATCTCATTAGAAAGAAAAAAATGAAACCATGTGAATTGTGTGACTCATTAGAGATTAACCTTGGCATTGTAAATATCTAAGTATTTTATTATAATTAATTTATTTGTGTTGACTGTCATATTTAGAGGAAATAAGGTCTTCCCAATTGTCCTAATTTACTTTTTATTGTTTTGATAAGCACCATGACTCTTGAAAGCTGAGGAGTTCCTAAGTGACTGAGAAGGAATAGACGAAAGCATGAGTGACTGTGTATTAGTGGTATTATTGAAAAAAAAATCAATGCTTCCCATGGGAATTAGCAAAGACTTTCTCCTGGGGAGACACAGAGGAAATATGAAAAGCCTTCCTCTGGCCCACATGCAGATGTTGACATTTTATACAAAATTTAGCAACTGCAGCTTCCTCCTCTGGTATGATTGCAATCAGTCTGTCCCCCTACAGAGACCTCCTCCAACAGAGACTAACAAACACTTCCTTCTGATACCATTGCATGATAAATGAACAGAGGTTCAGGCATACTGTATAGTTTTGGCCATTCAGAGGGAGCCCAATGTACCTGATCCCAGCCACATTTCTGTAGCAACTACAAGTCTTTAATGTGTGTTTGATGTTCATGTAAAGCTATGCTCATACAAATTTCTTGTTTGTATTTCAGTTTGTTTTGCCTCTTTTTAATTGCTTCTCTCTTCAATCTGACTCTCTCAGTGGCCACTCTCCCTTCCTTCCAGTTTCTAGTATTATCGATTATACTTCAAAGCGTGGTAATGAAACACTGAGGGAACAGTTTATCACAAACACCCAGCGTCTTGAAATTATTCAGGATCAGGCTCTACTCTAGACAAGGGAAATAATGGTCACATTTTGTCCAAGCTACATACCTGGCTGTGCTTATTTCTGGAAACTTGATTCATATTGACAGGTGAAAATTTGAGTTTCTGGAACATTTCATGAGCTTGTCTCTTTTTGCACACAAGGCTGCCTTACCTTTTTGAAAAAGCACTTTCTCTCTGTCTCTAGGATATTCAATGTTATCCTAAAGAAGTCGATACTCTAAATCAGTTCTCTTTTCATATGATGTCATAGCTAAATATGTCAATATTCCCTACTAGATATAACTTTGAATTTCTTCTACTTTTATGTGATTGACTAAATATGTCATCTCCTCCAGATCTGTCTCTACACTCTCACTAAGAGACCTTTCTGATTTTTCTCTTTGCTTTGTCCTATTGCCTTCATAGTAGACCCCTCTATTTTATGGCTGATGCCTAAAATAATTAGCTAGCATTGCATAGTGTGCGTCTCTACAATAGATATTTTAAAATACTCATCATCGTAAAGATTTTAACTCTAATGTAGCTACCTAAATACTAAGTCAGCATTACATGCTGTGTGCCTCTACAATAGATAACTGAAAAGAATCAGTATTACATAATACGTGCCTCTACAGTAAAAAAGAGCAATTTTAGAATTGCATAAGGTATGCTTGTACAGTAGATACTTAAAGTACTTTGTTAGCCTTAGCTTCATGAAAATTCTGAAACAGTGTAATTAGTATGTACTTCATAGCTGATATTTGGGGCTAAATATTTTTGTCTATGTCAACAATTTGAAATAAAATATGTAACTCTGGGATATTGTAAGCCCAGTGTTGTTCAGGAGTTTCCCAGGAGAAGGCTAAAAACACAAATCATAGATGCAGCATTATTTCATTTCTAAATGGCTTTTATAGGCCAACTAATGCTCATTATCCACAAAGACCTAAGTTTCACATAGCCAGTACTATATTAATTTGTACATTTTATAGTCTGACGTTCTTAGGATTAACCCGAAAAGGTAAATGCAATTGGACACTATACTTTACATCATAAGCCTATGGGTTATATTAAGGTACTGAGTTTAAAATTTTGAAATGGTGCAATAACTTTTGAGAACTTTTAGATCCTAGGCCCTAGAAGTATAATTTATAAGTAGTATTACATTTTACTAGTTTTTATTTATTGCTTGAACTATAAAGACCTGGCGTCTACTTATGGTATATGTTATAAAAGATAATTTGGTATATTTTTTATTCACAATGCATAGATTAAGTGTTATAATATTGTTGCTGTTGTATCCCATGCTTCCTAATGAAGAATACCCATATTAAATTTTTATATCATTCTATGTAATGATGGCAGATTTATATTCATGGTTATTCACACAGACCATGTAACTAAAGTGCAGAAATTGTTCAATAGCTGTGCTCTGTATTTAAGTTCAGTTAATGCTTGTATTAAGCAACATGTGTTTTTTGTCATGAAGTTCCCTAAATTCCATAACATATTTGTAATTCTGTGCATAAGACATGACGCATATTCAAAAGCCACTTTCCTCTTTAGAAGGGACAATGAGAGAGTTTGTCTATGTTTGACACCACACAGTCATCCTACAAGATAGCAATATAAACTTTGGCTTTTCTTCATTCTCAATGGCTAGTTTGGTATGCTTTTGTTCTATTTGCCATTCTTGGGGAACTAGTCTGCTAGATTGTTCGTTTGACCCTGATCACCACCTTACTTTTGTTAATGATCATAAAGATAGAATCTTGGTGTTCATTTCATTTTAAAAATGTGAGTATTAATCACCATGGCATGGGAGTATTGGCTGTTTATGGAAATAAAATTAAAACTTAGGCAATAAATGTCTAAATCAGTTACCTTTTAAAATACTTTATGCATTTATGTCTTAATTAGTATATGAATAGAGATCAATGTATTACCTATCTGGCTTCTTTTCTTTGTTAAAGATGCCTTCCTATCTACTTAAGTTAAAGTAAGAAAGCACTTCATAGTGTCCCCTTTTCACCACTATCTCAAACCTAAACTTACCACAGGATACTCAAGAGTGGGGCACTTCCTTCTCAGAGCACAGAAAGTAAATTTATAGAAAATCTACACAAAGCAGATCTGAAGACTCCTTAATAAGGAACAATACATGGCAAGACTGGATTTGGTCTGTATTCCAGGTTGGCCTCAGGTTCATAATCCTCCTGCTTTGACTCACAAGCTTTAGGAAAATAGTCATGGGTCATCCAATCTGGAGTCCTTGGAACTCTGAGACATTTCCTTGCTGAATTATTGACACAATGTATTATTGTTTTCTCTCTCAGAAAGAAATAATTTCTTCAGCATTTTTATGCAATGATTTGGAGAAGCTGGTAAACAAGGAAGGTATTGGCTTTACTTTCATTCAAATGGCATATCGTAGGTGGAATCCTGGATTTAAAATATTTGTATAGCATTCTGCTACTTTGGACAGGAATTATCAACCAATCATATAAGGCTTACATCTCTTGTTTACTTATACACAGAAAGAAAACAATCACAAGCATGTAAGATAAATGTGGACAGGAAAATCTCATACACACCAGGCATATAGCAGTATCATTTGACTTCCAGCTCTAGAAGTCCATAAATAAGGTGACAGTCCTCAAACATATGCTCACTCTACTTTCTCCCTTCTTCTCATCCACCTCCACTTTTTCTCTTGTTTTGTTGATATTCTTAAATAAATATGAGTCATTCAATGGATTTTATTTTTGCCTGATAATACTCCAAGTCAGATATTAGAATAAAAGGGTATCTCAAATTTTGCTGCATGTTAAATTCAGGTCCTAGTTCTGCCAAAATACACAAGTACATATTTCCCCTGTGGCAAGAACCACCATGCTGTGCTCAGAATAAATGTCATAAATGGACTCTAGAACAGAATAGAGTTGGTTGCACACTAGGGCTGATTATTGAGGTAGTTTAAGTAGGCTCTAAGCCTTAGACTCTAAGAAAGAAGGACAAAACCTTCATTGTCAGACTTAAATAAATTATCTATGGTAATCATGCTCATAGATAGTAAAGCAGGGTTTGAAGAAGACAGATAATGGGGAATACGGAGTGCATAGTTGTTTAATATCTGTAGTGTATCAATTTTCTAAGATGCAGTGTTCTTTGGTTTGGTTTTTGGAACAACTTAAATATACTTAGCACTGTTGAACTATGCATAGACGCAAAACAATTGAGAAGCAGTTAAGTGATACTTACTGCAATAAAAATGAAATAAAATCAATTCAATAATTGAAGATATAGAAAGGAACATGAAACAACCTGACCTTCAAGAACAACTATTAAAAGGAATCATGTGATATACACTAATTTTTCTTAAAAACAGCCAATTTTTCCATTCTGTTAATCATGTTATTATGTTTCATGATGCCAAGTTTAAAGGAAAAAAAAACTGTTGGAATAAGGTATAGATTTTTCTTATGTCTATATGAATTGGTAAACACTGAGTATTTTTCTGTTATGATCTTTGGAATCAACTTAGAATACAGAGGATAACAAGACCTCAAGTATAAGATAAACTATGTCAATAAATTTGATTAGACTAAGGAAGAAGGTAAGTAGTGTACACATTGAAAGATATTTATTAAATATAACCTGATCTTTATTTGATTTAGTAAAAAAATATCATTTTAACTGCTGATATGAGCCCTCTGAAAACATCATCAGACTTAGTTTTATTTTATTCATCCTTTCTTCCCCAATTCATTCCAGATTCTGTAGTATTTCCCCACACAGTTAAAAGTTTGTATCCTTTCAGTTTGTTGTCAGTTTGTGCTGCCCAAATATTCTTATACGAACACCAGACTCTACCGATTCTCTTCTAACAAGTAGAAATTGACAGTAATCCTGTGTTTCAGGTTAGAACTTTGCACCTATATTCCCTTTCCATATTTTGTCTGACTTGAGCTTGAGGAGTCATTAAATATTCTTTTGCAACACTGTTAAGTTCAAATTTACATGTGACCTGCTGTGTCCAGAATATTTTTTTTAAACTATGTACTTCTTCATGGATCATACAGTTCCTAAGCCTACTCTTCTTCAGTGACCCTTTAGCCTTTGAGGAGTGGATATAATATATATGTTCTATCTAGGGCTGAACATTTTCAGTCTCTTAATCTCTACACTTCAGCTAGTTTTGTGCCACAGACTAAGCCCCATTTGTGTCTCCGATCTGTAGCTAACAGGGTTTCTGGTTGCAGCTGAGCAAGGGTTGGCGAGAATTAACAGACAGATACGAATTGAAGGGAGAGCTGAATCTGAATGTATTTTGTCCAAACAAACACCAGACTTTTTTTTCAACTTTTTTTATTAGATATTTTCTTTATTTACATTTCAAATGCTATCTCGAAAGTTTCCTATACCCTCCCCCCCCCCGCCCTGCTCCCCTACCCAACCACTCCTACTTCTTGGCCCTGGCATTCCCCTGTATTGGGGCATATAAAGTTCGCAAGACCTAGGGGCCTCTCTTCCCAATGATGACTAGCTATATATGCAGCTAGAGACACCAGACTTTTAATACAGAAGAAAAACAGGAAAAGCAGGCAAACACATCCGCCAAGTTACATTGACATAAAACAAAAAGAATGATTACATAAAAATATGGCAGGAGCCAGGCCTAATTTACCACTGAGAATAGGAACAACCCTTAATTAAAAAGATCAGCTAAACACAGGAGCCAGGTGAATGCTCTGATGCAATGCTAGTCTATTGTTAAACCAACCACCAGGGGTTCTTTAATAAATACCTGATTATGCTATTCCTCTGGGCCTAGAGTAAAAACCTGCACCAGGGGAATTCCCTTCTACTAATTCTTTCTTGGGACAACCCACCTATTTCCTAGGCCATTGTGTATTCCTGTGTTTGGGTGTGACTCAGCTATTGTCCTAAGTAATTACTATGCAGACTAGCCCTGAACTTTTCTAGCTCTATTCAAGTAAATAGTAATGCCTGATTATTTTCACTCTCAACTAGAAGTGAATTTGAATGTTACTGAATAGGTAACATTCTTACTGAATTCCAAGCTCAGGGTCAGCTTCATGAATTTTCTAGGAACCATTGAAACACTGGTAGAGGCTTAGCTATATGTCAAAATCAATCCTTAGAGGCACTTATAATAAAACAATACTGAAAGAGAGCACATGGATCCAAACAGACTAACGAGGGGACAGGGTTTGAGTATATGGGCTATTGCAATGCCAAGGCTCCAGGAGGCTGTTTCCATGAAACTCTTTGCCTAATGATTGCTTCCAGGCATTTAGGCTGTAATGCATGTCACTACTGGAGTAGATGTAGCAGTTGTGGATTCCTATATTTGCCACCAGGTATTTCCAAAGTTTCTTTGAAAGGGGTTGAGATGTGAGTTAATCTATGGGTATAACAACAAGGCATTACAACAGGTTTACTATTGGATCCATTTAGCGGAATAAGAATAGCTGGCTTTCTCCTGGGATCACTGAATTGTGTAGTCATAGGTTCTTGTTTCAATAATTCTGTCAAGTGAGCATTTCATCTTGCAGAGTTCCAGTCATAAAATGATTCCTTAATCTCATGACATTTGTACTACTACCTAACTAATGAGCAGCCTTGTCAGAGCAATCACTGTTGCTCACAGAGTTCATAACTATATAGGATTGATGATTATTTTTATCCTATGGTAGCATGCATAGCACCTTCCATCACAATGAAATCTAGACAATAGGGATGAAATTTTCATGAGTACCAGATATTTCTTTGACTCATTCATGCATCAGTTTCAGGAGTAGGAACCTCACTGAGTACTAACTCCAAAAAAATGACCAGTTCCAAGGTCAGTGTTTTAATTTTAAGGTATGGTACCTATTTGTGGTGTCCTTGTTGCCCTCTTATAAGAAAATGGCATCTACATTGTAACTTTTTTCCTCTGTGTGTGCATGTTTTAGAAACTGTTGCAGTAGTTGTTATTTTAGGGAAGTAGTTCTGATGCTTTGATTTAATTGGAGATCTGTTTGTAATGATGCTGAAGGACCTTGTCCCTAATTGGTTTTTGATAGATCAATAAAGATGCCAGTAGCTAATGGTTGGGAAAAAGGAGACAGAATGGGACCCTTAGAACTGCAAAGGCTAAGATGCAGGGGGAGATAGGAGATTTGGAGGAAAGATATGGGACAGACTACTGCATGGGAGATCATCCAAAAATGCAGGCAGAGAGGGAAAGTGGCCCAGGGAAAGACAGCCTGGAAACATCTTTTCTTGGGCAGCAAAGACCAATGGGTATAACAGAAGGTAATGGGGCACCAAAGTTAAAGGTGTGTTTGGAAGGTGTTTAGTCAGGAATATCAGAGGGAAGGGCAAGCTAGCTGCAGGAGGCTTAGAACTGCACATCCACTAAGCCAGTAATGCATGTTGAAGATAAGCTCATGTGTGAGCGTCTTTCATCCACCGATATAAAAATTCCATGGGCGAGTTGCTGGAAGTATGGCCTGCCAGGAGCTTAAAGTAGGGTAGCTAAAAAACCACAGCTATGGGTTTTTCTGGCTTTAAAAACAATCATAAGTGTTATATATCACACTCTGTATTCCTTCTTCTTTGTTTCCTTCTACTATCCTATCGCAGTTTAACCCTCCCTCTTCCAAAATTCCTTCTTAAACCTTTATATTGGTGAGTTATGTCTCACCTCCCTTGAAATGTCAGTTTTGACTCCATAGCAGTTTCTTGACCTCTGAGTTCATTCCAAATGAAACACACATATCTGTAGATTCAAAACTAATATCTATGAATGAAAGAAATTTGAGTTTTTCTTTCTGGACATCGGTTAGTAACTCAGAATGATTGTTTCTGTCCGTTTACCTGTGTGATTTATAATATCACTTTCCTTAATCATGGTGGAATTCATCTCGTGAGGAGTTGCCACAGGCAGCAGCCCAGTTCAGGGATGCCCGTGTGATGACATGGTCTCCTCAATAGCAACAGCAGCCAGGATCTTACAATGGTCTCAGGTAGCAGGTCAGGCTACTCAAATTAGGCTATCCCTCAACACCATAGGTTTTCCAGTTCAGCATCTCTTCTTTGTCCACACACTCTTCTTTTTTCCCCATCTTTCCATTACCTACTTGTTCATTTTAGTGGTGTAGGCAGGGGATCTCTGGGTGTCCTCTACTCTGCCTACTCCCCAAGTAAATATGTATTCTTTATTATTATTATTCTATGTCTTCTAGATAAAGAAGAACAAGTAGTATATTTTGCAAACATATAAACTAGTCTATATACTAGTTTACATGCAACTTCAGACACACACACCTACACAAACTAATCTATATATTAGTCTGGATATCCATATTTATGTAAACATGCACATGCCCTCGCAATATACATGTGTATAAGATTATTAAAATATACCTTTAACAATTATAGTGGGTGGTACCACCTTATCAGATGCTGTACTTGGAGCTCCATGATGTCTTTGTCCTGCTGTGTTTTCATCCTTGGTTTGATCATTGTTCTCTATGGTCTTATTTTCTCTTAGAATGTCAATGTTAATTCTATTCAATTATTTATAAGAGGTATGTAACATTTGAAAATTTTATAGGGTCTCATAGGAAAGAGATTGCCTTGAGTCTCATGTAAGAGTATTGCTTCTATTTTGAAACATCCTTACCATTCTTAAAGAAGTAATAAGGATCCTGGAGAATTTGGAAGTTCGAATGAATGCAGTTTGAATTATAAGATGGCCATGTACCTATAGGAAAAATAAATATAACATTATTACTTAAGAGGGTTTGGGGATCAAATTGTCAAGAGGTGGCAGTATGATGTTCAGTTTTGATTGTTAAGTTGAAAGGATTTAAGATCACCATGGCAATAAATCTCTAACCACATTTGTGAGACTCTGTCTACTATTTGGATTAAATGAAGTAGAACAACCCAACCTAGATGGATGCTCAGCCCCATGGGTTGGCATCTGAATGAAAACAAAAAGCAATCTTGATCCACGCTTTTGACACTATACTTCCTGAATGTGGGTATAGTGTGACCAGCTCCAGCCTGGTCATTCCACCAAACCTTCTGTTCATTTATACAACTCTTTCTGATTAAACTATCAGTGTAAACACAACAGTATCCGGGTGTGTTTAACATTAAGAGGTATAGTCATTGCTATAGAAAAGGCTGGGATTTCTTTTACAAAGGCATGGAATGTTTGCTATGGAATATCACTTGAAGTATAATTTAAAAGGTTTCCAAGGATGGCACTGTTTGGGCCCATTGAAAAACCATATTAAAGTCAGGAAGGAAACAGGGAGAAGAAAAAAATAGAAGGGATTTCTACATTCTGATAGTTCACAGTTTAAATCCCAGCACTCAGGAGGTAGATGAAAGCAGATCTCTGTTAGCTCAAAGTCAGCATGATCAACAGAATGAGTTCCAGGACAGCCAGGGCTGAACAGAGAAACCCTGTCTCAAAAAACAATCAAACAAATGTGAAATGAAAACTGAAAGGAAGGGACACGGAGCAGAACCAAGGCCAGATGGAAGAGAGGAAGTGAAAGAGGAGGGAGAGAAAAAGATGAGGGGGAAGAGGAAGGGAGGGGAGAGGAAGGAGCATAAAAGAAAGGAGACAGGGCCAAAGGTGCAATAAGAGGAGAAAGGAAGGGGGGCAGAGGTAAAAGAAGAAGATGGATGAAGGAAAATAAAAATAAAAAAAAGGAAACTACTGAAGATTCATAAAAGAACACTGTAAAACCCTTAGTTAAATTCCCAATGATATAAGAGGGAACTTGTCATTAAATACAAGATAATCATTAATAAAAATTGGGGATCCATCCCATCATCAGCCACTAAACCCAGATACTATTGCACATGCCAGCAAGATTCTGCTGAAGAGACCCTGATATAGCGGCCTCTTGTGAGGCTATGCCAGTGCCTGGCAAACACAAAAGTGGATGCTCACAGTCAGCTATTGGATGGAACACAGGGCCCCCAGTGGAGGAGCTAGGGAAAGTACCCAAGGAGCTGAAGGGGGCTGCAACCCTATAGGTGGAGCAACAATATGAACTAACCAGTACCCCCACAGCTTGTGTCTCTAGCTGCATATGTAGCAGAAAATGGCCTAGTCACCCATCATTGGGAAGAGAGACCCCTTGGTCTTGCAAACTTTATATGACCCAGCACAGGGGAAGGCCAGGGCCAAGTAGTGGGAGTGGGTGGGTAGGGGAGCAGGGGCGGGGGTGGGGTATAGGGAACTTTCGGGATAGCATTTGAAATGTAAATAAAAAAAAATCTAAAAAAAAAAAAAAAAAATCCTGTGATCCACTAAGGAATTAAACATTAAACTTTCCTGGTTGTTTATTATATATATTAAGTTATACACAGAAGTAGATGCTCAAAGTCATCTATTGGATGGACCAAAGGTTCCTCAATGAAGGAGCTAGAGAAAATACCCAAGGAACTGATGGGGTCTGCAGCCCTATAGAAGGAACAACAATATGAACTAACCAGTACCCCCAGAGCTGCATATGTAGCAGAGGATGGCCTAGTTGGCCATCAATGGGAGGAGAGGCCCTTGGTCTTGGGAAGATTCTATGCCCCAATATAGGGGAAATGCTAGGTCCAGGAAGTAGGAGTGGGTGGGTTGGGGAGCAGGGGAAGGAGGAGGGTATAGGGGATTTTCGGAGAGAAAACTAGGAAAGGAGATAGCATTTGAAATGTAAATGAAGAATACATCAAATAAAATAAAAATAAAAAGGTAAAAGAATGTTATAAACTCTTAGCCAAATTTTACTTATGCCAACTTAAGTAGAAATATTCTCTTGAGATTATCAGGGTTTTTGTTTGTTTATATTTGTTGGTTTTTGTTTTTTCCCTATATTCTACATAATAATTTCTTAAAACTGGAACCAAATTTTGTTTTTTTGTGGAAAAGTTGATAAGACACATAGTGTTATAGAAATTCTTATGAAGAAGAACTTTTGTTTTCCCTTGCGGGAGCAGTCCTTCAATCCCTGGAGCTCCATAAAGTTGGAAAAGGAGGAAGAAGTGGCTTTCATAGCCATCACTTTGGACAAATGGGTGCATCAGTAATGTGCAAACTTAGAAATTAAGCAATGATTTCACCAGATGTGGAAGTAAATTACAAATTATCTGGACTCAGTGGGTATTTTGAAAAGATAATTATAATATGACATTTAGTGTGTGGTGTATATGTGAACTCGAGATAGCTTGAATGTATTAAAATGTTTTTTTTTTTTTAATCCTTTTGGAAGACATAGCAGGATGAAGACATGTTATTACAGACTATCATAGAAGATATGGCACTAGACTTACTGAAGCATTAAATGAATATTTCCAATTACATGAAAAAGGCAGAGAATTTTTAACAACTGATGCATGTCATGAGTACTGTGGCCAGGATTGTAAGATTTTATGTGTGTGTGTGTGTGTGTGTGTGTGTGTGTGTGTGTGTGTGTGTGTAGGATTGAAGTCAGAAACCATAGGATCCCAAATGGAAGACTAAGAAAAAACTAAATAGTTGAATTTTTGGTTCAGTCCATAAGACTGAATTGTGAAACTTTCACTAAGAAAGTTATGAGGAAGCTAAATTGGTATAATGATTGCTACACGTTAATTCTAGCATGGGGAGGCCATGACAAAGTTTTGCTGGTGAGTCTAGAGTGGTGAGTTCCAGGTTCAGTGATAAACCTGTTTTCAAAAATTAGGAGGAAAACAATTTTGGAACATATCCAAAATTTATCTCTGATCTGCATCATTGCATAAACACACATACATGTGCACATGCACACACACACATACACACACACACACACACACATACACACACACACATACACACACACACACATATACACATACACACACACACACACACACACACACACACACACGTGTGATCACAGAAATCAAATAGAAAACAATAACACAAAGCAAACTTGATAGGCTGGAAAACCTGAATTTCATAGCATTTATATTGCCTTTACAGCATGGATTGCTGGTTTTGTTTGTTTGTTTTTGTTTTTGTTTTTGTTTTTGAGCTAGGTCTTCTGTAACTCAGGCTGGCCTTGAACTTGCTACAAAGTGAAGGACACCTTCAAATCCTGATCCCCATGCCTCCACCTCCACATAGCTGGGTCAGACTGCTGTTTTATTGTTGTTTTTTTATAAGGTTGAGAAATTGACATCTGTAAGTGGTTTCAACATTTCAACAAACACATGGGTAGGGTAGTATTATAAAAGTCATCATGCTCAGCCCATTATAAAATGAAAAATACATGTGCTGATCCTCAGTGGATGACATAATTAGTGAAGAACTTACAGAAATTTTTGTAAGCTACCCATCTGGTTTTCATCCCTCATCTGCAAAGTAGGTTTAGCTATACTAAACTAATGTTATGAGGCCCAGTAGGAAATATACAGTACTGTAATTGATTTATTCTTATGCACAGTGACCACAATATTGTAGAAGACATCTAATTTAATCAATTTAAGAGTAATATTAATAATAGTAAAAAATGTCAGCCATAATGATCTCCCACCAAAAGGTGATCAAAGCAATGTTTCTAGAAAATGTGTTAGTAGCAGGGAAATATTTGACACGGTCCTTATTTGAAGTAATGGTTGTAAGTTCATTTTATAAAATCTGGAAATTTGTATCTAGACTTTGTTTTGCACCCATTGTGAGGGATATACTTAATTTTCATGTGTTTATTTGAAAATATACACGTCTAAATGAAATATATAAAGCATAGAATTTAAATTAAGGTTAAAGGAAACAAAGTAAAATAAATCTTATAGAACAGATATAATTTGACTCTTAACATTTATTAGATGTATTACATATTATTGGGTTATGGATTCAAGGCCACTATAGCATATTCTGCTTTCTAAGGTTTAAAATTTTCTTCTACTGGAAATACTGGAAAATAGTTTACTTTTAAGAAGTCTTAATTAATGATATAATTAAATCTTCCAGCATAGATTTTTGGTAGACTCTAAAGCAAATATACTTTTTATATTAGTTCATAATGTCATATACACTAGAGCATATAATAAGTAGTCCTTCAAGTATGTAGTTAACACCTTAATCACCTCCTGAATGGCCCATCTATGAACCTCATTGCTAGATGACCTTTTCACCATCTTAATGTCTCACAAAAGGAAGCAGATATCAACACAGGGTTGACACAAGGGAACATCTCATATTCAAACTAAAGGCATTCAGTTCATGGAGATGGAAGCATTTATAAACGGCACAAGAAAAATTAATAGAAAGCATAAAACATCCACAACATGTCATAGATATCATACAAAGGAAAATTAATAAAAGATAAGTTTCCTCTGGAAAGCATAGGTGTAACTGGTCGTTATACTTAGGAAAATTCTGTAGAAATCATGAAAAATAAAAAAGAATGGATAAAAAGCAAACAGGATTGGGGTCACAAGGGAATTGGAAGACCAAATGTTAGTTCCATTTATTCCTTCATAGATAAGCTATGAACTATTTCTCTAAAATGATATTCACTTTGGGATTGAGTAGCTCCATTGGTAAAGTATGTGTCCACAATGTATGAGACCACAGCCTTGCAGAAACCTAAATGTAGTGACACATACCTGTGCCCTAGAACTGTAGATATGGAGACAGGGGCATCGGAGATTGAAGGCCACCCTCTTCTGCATAGGTAGTCTGAGGCTAGCTACATGTAATCCTTTCAAAAGTTAAAAAACATTCTTTTTTTTATTTTTATTATTTTTATTTTATTTTTTATTTTATTTTTTATTTATTTTATTACAGTAATAAAATTGAATTATTTTCATTTTTACCTGCTTTCCTATGTTATTGCATATTCACATAACTTCATGTGTATATGAATATGCAATACAAACATGTGGATATATTTACAATTTTTGTCATTTCAGTTTTGTTCATTTAAAAGTAATTTTGTTCATAATTTTTAACTTTATTTGATTCCACTTTTCATTTCAGTTTCATGTGTTCAGACTAAATGCTCTCCAAAATGTGTCAGTGTAGTGAGTGGTTGTTAAGATACCAGTTTTGAAATTATACCTAGAAAATTTTGTACTTATTCTGTTTGTTTCCATGTGAATACTCTAGATGAGTAGCAAGTGTGTCCTTATTAGGCAATGTTTACAAAACAAAAATTCAAATACAGTTACCAAAAGAAAATGCATTTGTGAGTAGAATACACAATACAGAACTCTAGTCCTACTGGTATAAATAGGCTTCTTTCTTTCAAATTCATACCCAGTGGGCTCAGTCAGGCATGAATACCTCTCCGCCTTCCACTCTGAAGTAGGTAATTTATTGCATAATGAAAATATCCTATTTTAAAATAGTCTCATTGTTCTTCTTCTTGACAATTGAATTTTCAATTGTTCAGTCATTACATTTTAGAGAACAGAAATTCATTTTGGTTACAATTATATAATTTGGCATACATTATCTGATTTATATGTGTATTGATAACTTTACCTTCTAGTTAGCTTAGCTAGTACTTATTTTATAAAAAGAACAACACATATTTTGGGGTTGTACCAGCAATTAAAAAAAGGTTTTAATAGACAATGTAATAGACTGAGCAATGGTAAAAACATCCTTTTAATTACAGCAAGAAAATGGATTTTTATCATTAAACCTTGTTCATACTGTATCTAAAGCATAGAAATATACTTAAAAATAATAACTGAAAGGATGATTTATTTAGATTTTGAGGGTTTTATGCAAATATATTTCCTTATGTTTCTTTTTGCTTTCATTTTCCCAGAAGAAATCTATTTTATTTGGGTAATTACACTTCAATTGACTTGTTCTGGAAGAAACTGTAAATAATGCTAGCGAGCACTCTTTCTGTTTGCAAACAGATCATAAGCTTCTGAAGGACTATTCTGGGGTACAAACAGCTTGGCAAGCAGGGTCTTTTTTTCTAAAAATAATGAGTTTCTGTGAGTAGATCATGTGTGTCTTTGTGTCTGTACATGGCCATCATGTATGCACATATGTATGCACATATGAGTGCTTGCATTTGAAGAAGGACTAACAGAATATTGGCACTAACTATTCTTACCTTATTTTCACAGTTTAACTGAATTAACAGTCTATTCTCTGTTAGAATAAACCACTTTTTAAATCTAAATTCTTTGTATGTAAACTTCCCTCTGTCCACCTCTCCCCTCTCCCTTCCTCTCTCCCTCCCTCTTTCTTTCCTTTCACCTCCCTTTCTGCCTTTCTTCCTTTCTTCTTTTCCCCTCTAAAGCTAGTTATGAGTGTAGAATGTCGCTTATAGTTAGGAATGACCTTGAACTTCTGAGCTTCTTGCTTCTCTTCTAAACATTGAATTTGTGCTCAAGATGTGTGGGCAAACAGAGTGGGTTTCGGCCATACTAGGAACTTTAATCTTGTTCTTTAAATTTCTTCACTCTGAAGATCACAATGATTTTACTGTATACTCACAGTAGATTATTGTAGTTGCCACTGTTAGAGTACTGTATTAAAATGGTTATACATAACTTTCCAAATACTAAGATAATAATAGTTCACTGTAGATATTTACGAAGGTATAACTCTTGCCCAACACCTTACTTATAATTTCTCAATATTCTTCAAATAGCTCTTAAGAAACAGATGAAAATAGCTCATTTTATGACTTCAAATTGAATATTGCTAACGTTTATTCTAACTATTTTGTATCCTATTCAAAATATACATATTTATCAGTTTGGGAGTATGGGCTACCATTATTATCTGATTAATATGGAATTGAATTTGAGTGTTCTATAGTGACCCTCATTAATGTTGCGGTTGATTTTGAAGTTAAAGAATGTGCATATGTGAATAATGTTGCCACTTTTCTTATTTCTTACTGTTGCTGTAAAGAATTAAAAGCACAGAAAAGAATGCTTTACATCAATGAAAAAGAAAAAAAAAGTAAAACATTCAACCCTGAAAATTTGTCTAGAAATACAGGACAAGCATGTGGAATAGTGAAAGTATATAAATAATCTACCTAAATTGTGTATTTATATTTACCACCCTTGTCTGTTACTGCATCCTAAGACTTAGTGGATCCATCTTCGTGGATGCTCTCAAAATCCTATTAAAAGTAGTAATTAACTAACTCACAGTATTGAAACTGGAAGTAAGGCAATGTAAGTACAGACTGTCGAAGTTCATGAATCTAATTGAGTGATATGAACTGAAAAATATCGTTCAAAAGCAGAAGGTGACATAAAAAGTACTGTTTCTTAGGGTAGATAACTCTGGTATGCATGTTATGTTCCTGCTGTAGTGTGGTGTCCTCTGATTCCTTCCTCTTAGTGTAGCCAGACACTGCTGGACACTAGGTTGGGTTGATGAAGCAGAATCCAGAATGGGTGGTTTCTATAGGATCCCAGACCTGCTGGGAATGAGTGCAGGGGAGGGAGGCTTCTCCAGGGATCTTATTGGTGTTTTTGATGAAGGACTTCTCCAAAGGCATTCAGCAAAGCAGCTCTCATTCAATCTTGGCTTGTGAACATGCCTTAGTTTTCAGGGTTGTCTTCAATGTGTACACTTTATTCTGGAAGAACCAGGACTATATATGGACTGTGGAGAATCGAAAGCAGTTTGAAGTGCTATGAATACCTCATTTGTATGGAGAGGCATTCTTTAAGTCCCAGGTACTTGCTGAGTACATTGTTATCTGCAGTGTTGGTGGGGAGGGGAAGAGGGCAGTAGGTGGAATGGGAATTTGAACTTATAAGCCTGCCAAGAACTATTCAACCTTTCCCAAGTAGAAGGTATGGGGTTGGGCTCCCAGAAAAGGCCAGAGAAGGGGAATCCTTGCTAATAAAGAAGTTCTCCATTTTACTCTGAGCTCAGAGGAGGTATCTGGACATGATAGACTTTGACCTTAACTAGCAAGGTTTCAGTACAGATAACAATGCTATGTGATATATAAATAGGATCCATTGTAGTATTCACTCAATGTCTCTTTAGATTCTAATCCAATTGTATTTATTTTGGCAAAAGATTGTAAGAAACTCTTGCATAGTCATTATTAAGACAGTTATTTTTATGAATTAATGCTAATTATATGAGCAAAGAATGAAAATGTATCCAAAATAATCACTTTTATGATAAGTGTAGTCTTTGCCTGAAAATATTGTTGTTTAAGTAATTCCTTACAAAGATTCATTTAATTTTTAATTATGTAAAGGTTTGTGTTATAGATTGGCTATATTATAGAAGGAAAGTAAACTTTAACTTGAAATATGAAGTTTGTAATCCTGTTACCGAGTAACAAATGAATGATAATCATTGATAAAAATTTAAAATATTGGATCACAAGTTTTTAATGCACCAATTTTCCATTAGGATTAATAAAACTTTATGCAATACTCATGGTCAGATCATTTTCTGGTAATTACAAAATTAGGAATTTAAAAGCACTGATTCCTTCAGAATTGATCTATTCTGCAGTGTGATTTTGTGAGATATAATACAAACACAACTGGTAAGGCTCATTTTCATTTTCTGTCCTAGTTTTACATCTAAATTCTGGGACCTAACAAATCAAGTATAGTCTAGTTTCCATTCTTTTCTAATATACATTTTGAACTTTGATGAGAAGATTTGCAACCAATAACATTATTTCTTCATGATCTTTAAGTGGTATTTGTGGGACTATCCAGTTTGTGGAAGATTTTTGGTTTGTTATTTTTTCCCCATTTTTAGGATAAGTAAATAATATTTTTTTATTATTATTATTTTC
>NC_034591.1:81663424-81684969 GCF_900095145.1 Mus pahari
AAACAATGCTATATAAACAAGAACTATCCTATAAACATATATTAAAACAAGAAAACTAAACTTCCTCCAGGCGAAATTGTTAGAAAATGGTCATATATATATATATATATATATATATATATATATATATATATATATATATGTGTTCCTTTCATATATACATTGTAAAACATTCATATGCATGTTACATATATGAGAGAGAGAAGCAGAAATACAGAAACAAGAACAAGAGAGAGGGGGGAAGGAAAGAGGGAGAGTGAGGAAAGGAAGATTAAGAAAGGACATAGCAGTGTAATGACATTGTTTCTAACATTAACATTTTGTGAACTAGAAGTCCTTAATTGTGTATCTCATCTATGAAAAGGTGGCAGCAACATTCATATGTAGTGATTAAACCATAGAGGCTGTGAGCATAAACTTCACTTCCTCATTGTTTTGCAATATACTACCTTAAAGAACAGAAAAACAGTTTTTTACACTTTTGCTAAACATGCTTAGAAAGCAGACTTATATTTTTAGTGGACCTGAGAAAATAAAGGTTAAAATACACTGAAAATGATCATATAAGGTAAGTACTAATTACTAATATTATCAGTAATTACACCATTATGAAATTACTTAATAGTGTTTTCAGACTCCCACCCTGTTTCTCAAATGCTTATTGTTGCATTATACCTACTGGAATTTGAATTTCATTGTATTTGTCTTTATCACTATTATTATCAGCATTCATATTGCTTTTTTAAAAATCATTATCATTGCACAAAACAACATACCCTATGTGTCTTATTTCTCATCTCCATAAACTCTATTAGGATCTATACAAATTAGGAATGCTGTGAATTATATTTGTACAAATCATTTCACCTTATAGAACAAAATAGAGTCATCTTAGGTTCACTCTTTTGGAAGTCATTCTGGATAGAAAGGCTTACTGCACGTGAAAATATGCAAGGTATTATGTCAGACATTAGGCATGAATAATGAACTTTCTGGAAAGAAAATTTAGGAAGTGGACTAAGACCTATAGTGTAATTGGGCGAGTGTTTCTACATGCCCCAAACAATGCTCTGCTATTCCTCCTCCTCTCAAAACTCAGCACAAAAGATCATTATAATCTCCATTTTGCAGGTCAGGAAATTGCCCGTGGTCACACAGCTGAGAAGCACCATAGCTGAGTACAGTCCAGAGAATAATGAGGTCCATTATACACCTCTGTGGCATATGACATGCCTCAACATAAATAACTGTGTTTGTATAGAAAGCACCAAGCTGTGGAAAAGTTTTGCTCCCAAATTTCATCTAAGTTTAGAATTACTTTGTGTTATTTTTTGTTAGAATAAGCCAATCTGCTTTAACACCACATGCCTTTCCATTTATCATGTATCTGTTTGATGCATTCCATCAAATAGTGTATTTTCAAAGAAGCAGTTTTCTGGACAAGCATTCTTATCCTCCCAGCCTCGTGGAGTCTACGAGGACAGTTAAGTTGACTCTTCAAAAATTGGTCTCGAATTTTGCTACCCCCCAATGTAGGATGAATTAATGAATGAATTACCTTGGGGAAAAATAATTTTATTACATGAGCTAAACTAAAATCTAATATATTTTACTGACATTCTCAGAAGAAGATCACATCATACAGAAATGCAGTGAAACAAGAAGAGGTAGCTTTCAAGTTTAAGGCAATATTGCACTGTCTGCAGGCCATCAGAGATGGTGGCAATGAAAACCAATAGATCACTTTCTTCAGTTGTTTACAAAAAGAAATGTATAGTATTTTTTTAATTTCTTACAATAATTAAAGATTTTTTAGTAATTGTGTCATCCCTGACCAAATAGCTCTTTCTAACATGATATTCCCTATCAATTCGTGGCACCTTTAAAGGTTAATTTCTTAATGGCCTTTACACCATGAATTTGACAAAAAAAAAGAAAAGAAAAGAAAAGAAAAGGAAAGAAAGAAAGAAAGAAAGAAAAGAAAAGAAAACGAAAACGAAAACGAAAACGAAAACGAAAACAAAAACAAAAACAAAAACAAAAACAAAAACAAGAAAATAAAGAACAAATGCTTATTTAAGCAGAAATGCCCAAGGGAGAAGGCTTCAATCCCACTTAGAAGGGAAAAGGAAATTATCACAGGAGACCTTAGGAGGGAGGGTAGGAGAGGGGAGGAGGAAAGAGGAACATGATCAGATATGGAGGGAGGGGACATGAGAGAATGGGGGTCCAAGAGAATGAATGGAAATAAGCAGCCTCGGGTAGTGGGAGGTGGGCAGACCCTGTAGAAAGTACCAGAGACCCAGGAGGTGAGACATCCTCAGGACTCATTGGGGGTGATCTTAGCCAAAATGCCCAACATTGGGGACAGAGTCCAATCTCAAAGAGTCCCTCTCCAGTAGATAGATATGGTCTTATTAACCCACAGTTAAAATGCCTGACCCAGAATTGTTCCTATCTAAGAGAACTGCAGGGACAAAAATGGAGAAGAGACTGAAGGAAAGGTCCAATGACCTGCCCAACTTGGGATCCGTTTTCAAGGTGGAAGGTACCAAAGTCTGATACTACTTTGCTATAATGTGCTTACACTTGGGAGCTTGGCATGACTATCCTCCAAGAGGCCCTAACAGCAGCTGACTAAGGCAGAAGCAGATACTTACATTCAACCATTGGACTGAAGACATGGACTTCTATGGTTGAATTAGGGGAAGGATTGAAGAAGCTGAAAGGGAGGGCAACCCCATAGGAAAACCAGCAGTCTTGAATAACCCAGACCCCAGGGTGCTTCCAGAGACTGAGCCACCAACCAGCAGAGTACACAGGCTGGTTTGAGGCTCTGGACACATATGTAGCAGAGATCTACCTGGTCTGGCCTTGATGGGAGATATGCTTAATCCTCAAAAAGACTTGAAGCCCCAGGGAAGGGGAGATCTTTTGAGGTAGGGGGAGCAACCTTTCTGAGGCAAAGGGGGAGGAAGAATGGGATGAGGAACTGTGAAAAGGGGGAGTGAGGGGTGGGGAAACAACAGGAATGTAAATAAATAAAATACTTAAAAATAGTAATCATTTAAAAAGTGCTTGTTTAGCTGATGTTGAATAGTCTTAAATTGATTATTAGTTTTTAGCTCATTCTTAATAGACAGTTTACAGAAATTATATCTGAAATTTCTAGAAGGATTTTTAAACAAGGGATTGCCTATTGTTATAATTATTTTTATTTAAATCTATCTCATTTTACCATAAAGTTAATTTTTGTGTAATTTTGAAACAATAAAATTTAGTAAGAGTGTAACAGCCATGTAAAGCTACAAAAAACAAACAAACAAAAAAAAAAAAAAACCTTGCTCAATATGCAGTTAGATTTTAGTATTTGGAGAAATGACATTTATGAAAATGTATTCTCCAGCATTTGGCTGGGTGATCACTTTGCTTTATTCTTTCTCTGGGTGTCACCTGAAGACTTCCCTTTTTCTTTTTTGTCATAAATGTATCACCTTATGATTAGACTCTGTTTACTTCACTTTAAATAACAGCATATCACTGATGTTATGAAATCGTGCATAGGTAGACAGGATACTTCAAGACGACTTTCTAACATATGAAATATCTCCACTGCCAAAGATCATCTTTATTTTGGAGAGAACACACTGAGCTAGTGGCTTATATTAACTTGCAGATATTTTTTTTATTCTGTTTCATAAGCCAGACTTCTTATGTTCTTATATTTTAATCTCTAATATCAGATATATAATATTTAATAATGACAAAAACATGTGTAATTGAACTCATACCTGATAGGAAGTTCAATAAATTTCTACTAGATTTGAATAATGTAATTTCCTTCAATCATGCCAATTTTCATGGGAGATGATAGGGTTTGCTTATGAGCCAAGGGTGCAGAGAGGACCCAGTATGAACAAGAATTTTCGTAACATTTTATGGTACCTCAGAAATGCATTCTGATTCTCACCCTTTATACCATCTCTGAGCCTATAGCCTTTAGAAGTAACATGCATTGGCTTGAAACGGCTGGCTTCTGGTGCTACCTCCGTAGACGTCACCAACCTGAATACCAGGGCTTTGGTGAGAGATATATGTTCAATCTGGCTTTCTGTTTCATCCTTTCCTAATGTGTGAAATTGAAAAGGAATGAAATTAAATAATTTTGGATAAGTTGTGTTAGTTAGGACAAGTGTACACACTATTTTAAATACAGAAGGCAGAAGAAATGATAACTATTGCCAGGTCTTCGGGCTGCATAGTAAAGAAAGAAATGGCTTTGTTTTATATGTCCCAATGGATTGCTGCCTACAAATATCATAGCACCCACCTCTTAGGCCAGAAAATTCTTCTTAGAACATTTATTCTTTTCTCTTGTTCAAGGTCATGTCTAAGAGAAGAATGGAATTAGCATAATGTTTCAAAAAATAGGTGTACTGAATTGAGGTTGAATTCCCAAACTTCGCATGGATATTTTTAAAGCTAGCTTCAGGATTTTGGCATGTACAATAAAAAAAAAGTTGGCTGGAAATTTACCTATACATGAATCGCCATACTTTAACTTTACTAATGGAAAAATTGTTCAAGTTGTGAAGTTCAGAGGTTCTGCACTGTAATATATCTCTGTTAATATCTGTCAGTGTCAGAGGCTTTAGGTTGTGCATGTCATTCTGTGTGATCTCCACCTTTGTTACCTTACACAAAGTAGGGACTTGTTCTTTTGAAGAGCTGACTCATTTAATCTCTTTATACAAGTGAATCTTTATATGTAGTAAAAGGGTTCAAATTCTTTTCCCCATGACTTTTATTTAAGGGCTTCTCAGAGCTCTGATATATACTAAGAAATATGCACCCTCTAATTTCTCCTTTATAAAGCTTTATTTTAGGTGAATTAGAAAAGGCATGCATACATAGAACAGCCTTCCAAACACTGCCATTTTACCTGATTTCTTTTTGTTTCTTACAAATATGAAAATTACCCACTCCCCATCATAAACTGGTTTTCTAGGAGAGGGGCCACTCTTTTGCTCTGTTACAGTTTATAAAAATCTGTCCAACTTGATTGGTCTGCACATGTAGTGTGAGATAATTCAGAGGAGAATACCATTTTCTCTTTGTATCCTGTACCTATGTAAACCAGCAGTGGTATAGCTGTGTATTTTTATACAGCCAAGTTAACTCTGATTGTGAAAGAAAACAAGAATGCTGGTCTATGAGTTAAATACTTATTGTTGTTTGAAACAGCGTTGTCTGTGTAGCTTTGGTTGGTCTGGTGGGGAGAGTTAATTTTTAACTCCTGACCGTTCTCCTGCCTCAGCATTCCTATATGTAGGATTATAGGAGTGGCTGGATGTGATGGTTTAGAGGTGATCTTTATGATCAGAAATTGTCTCTAAAATGTCCAGAGACTGACATAGGTCTTGGGAAGAATAGCTTGACAAAAGAAGAAGAGGGCAAGTCTAGGAATATGGCTTTATCCTGTTTTTAATAATTATAAAGATTTAATTTTTCATTTGACCATGTACTAAATGAGCTAAATGGAAAATATTTCTCTAAAATAATGATGATGAATAGGAGTGTATGAACATGTAATACTTTTGCCCATAATCAAATATAATATACTGATTAAAAAATTAGGAACAAAGGGAAGAACTGATAAGGAAGAAAGGATAAGAGTGGTCAGTATGCAATGTGTAAAATGGCAGAAGCAATTTTTAATAAAATGAAATACAAGAATTTTAAAAACTTAGAAAGCATTCAGGCAAGAAGAGGTACTCCTTATTCTCCGTGCCTACACTGAAATGGTATGTAGCCCACCAGTGGGAGAAGTGAAGTCTTCAAAGGCTTCCTTGTTTTTCTTTTCAGTCTATCATCATGGTCTATTGTCTTATAAATGAAAATAATCATTCATAAGTACTATTCTCTTTACATGAGATTTGACAGTGAGAACAATTATATAACTTATAAAAGTATTCTACAAAGGTACTTAGAGGTAGCTTTCCATAAATGCCCTCCTGAAAACAAAGCCCCTCACTTCAAACCAGCTGCTCTGATAGCTAAACACTTCTCTTTTCAACTCTCATCTCAGTGTGAGGAACTTTGTAATGAGCTAGGAGCCTGCTTTTCTCATAAAGACACCTCTCTTGTTTAAACATTGCTTGTCCCATATCCATGGCCATTTAATATTTATAATATTTATTGAAAATGACAGATTTATTCTATGTTCACAATGTAAACTTCAGAAGAATGATTTTAATAGTTTTGTGAGTGAATAATTGTAGGCAGATTTGGAGCATGAACTGAATGTATATTCTCAACATACTTTCGAATACATTTTGAAGACAGAATAATTGTACCTTAGTGAGTTAAAGTTTCACATTTCGAATTCTACAGCCAACAGATGAAAGGAAGCCTTTTTTCTTTTTTCTTTTTTTTTGAAAGTCAGTGACTTTGTCACACTTCTACTTTAGACATTTGCAAAGTGATTTGGAGCTCTAATGGTTAAATACTCTGAAAGTGAACTTCTTCATGTTCATACAGAAATTGATGCTTTCATTGTGAGATATTATAACTCATCCTGCACAGCTTGCAGCTAATTTCCATGTTACAAACATTATATAAGACATCAGGAGACAGTTTTATCAGTCTCCTGTCAGCAAGCACTTCTTGGTGTCAGCAATAATGTCTGGGTTTGGTGTCTGCATGTGGGATGGATCCTCAGGTGAGGCAGTCTCTGGATGGCCTTTCCTTCAGTCTCCGCTCTACTGTCTCTGTATTTCCTTTAGACAGGAGCAATTTGGGGTTAATCAGAGATGGATGGGTGACCCCATTCCATAACCAGGAGCATGCCTAACCTCTGGATATGGTCTTGACAGGTTCTCCCTCTCCTTTGTGGGGTATTTCAGCTAATGTCATCCCTGTGATATCCTGGGAGGCTCTTGCTTTCCTGGCAAATGGGACTTGCTGGTGGCTACCCCCAATTTCCCATCCCACATTGCTACACACTTCTGTTCTATTTCCTGTTCTATTACCTGATTCAGCCTTTCATTTCCCCTCCCTTTCCTCTCTTCCTCCCAAATCCCTTCTACCCTCTACTTCCCTTAATTATATTGTTCCCACTTCTAAGAAGAACTGAAGCATCCAATCTTTGGTTTTTCTTCCTCTTGAGCTTCATGCGGTCTGTGAGTGGTATTGTAGGTATTCCACGTCCTTTGCCTAATATCCACTTACCAGTAAGTACATACCATGTGTGTTCTTTTGTGACTGAGTTACCTCGCTCAGGATGATATTTTCTAGATCCAACCATTTGTCTGATTGACAGCTGATACGGCTGTCTCCTGAGAGGCTCTGCCAGATTCTGACCAATACAGATATGGATGCTCTCAGCCAGCCATCAGACTGAGCACAGGAACCCCAATGGAGGAATAAGGGGAAGGACTGACAGAGCTGAAGGGGCCTTATGTGGCATCAATGGGAGGGGAAGTCCTTAATCCTGTAAAGGCTTGATGCCCCAGTATAGCGAAATGCTAGGGTGGTGAGGCAGGAGTAGGTGGGTGGGTGGGGTAGCACCCTCAAAGAAGCATGGTAAGGGGGGATGGAATAGGGGGTTGCAGTGGGGAAACTAGGAATGGGTATAACATTTGAAATGTAAACAAATAAAATATCCAATTTAAACAAACAAACAAACAAACAAACAAACAAACAAAATCAGGCATTAGTGAAAGCCTCAATAGAAGTTGCTACTAAGTATGTGATTTGTGGTGGTACACTCCTTTAATCTCAGCACTTGGGAGGCAGAGGCAGAGTTGGAGGTCAGCCTGGTCTACAGAATGGGTTCCAGGATAGCCAGGACTACGGAGAGAAATCCTATCTTGGAAAGAAAGAAAGAAAGAAAGAAAGAAAGAAAGAAAGAAAGAAAGAAAGAAAGAAAGAAAGAAAGAAAGAAAGAAAGAAAGAAAAAGAAAGAAAGAAANAAAGAAAAAGAAAGAAAGAAAGAAAGAAAGAAAGAAAGAAAGGAAGGAAGGAAGGAAGGAAGGAAGGAAGGAAGGAAGGAAGGAAGGAAGGAAGAATTTTAAAAGGTGGCATTTGTTGGTTTTCTCTTAGGATCAATGATTTCATTAGCTCTGGTTAGTTGGCTAGGTTTCCAGTGTCAGATAATTTCCCTTTTGATGAGTGGATATTAAGTCTGATTAGAGAGCTGTTGATTGTAGCTAATGTATTAATATCATTTCACCCTTCCAGGCATGTGGTAGTATTGGTCCATAGACATCATACATGGATAGAATTCTTGATTCTCTCCCTCCTTCGGAAGCTTAAATGGACTTCTGATTATCACATATTCTAGTGACATTTTATAGATTGAGCTTATAGTACTTATAAATATACATATTGTACTTAGTAAAATATATACATATATACCTATAAACATGCAAAACCTATTAATGAATACAGAAGAAATAAATTCCTTCTTGTTTTGTTTTGATTTTTTTTAATTTTTAATTAGTCTTTAACTTCAGGTATATGAGTGAGATTAGATGCAATCATAGAAATGATAGAGCTGTATCATCAAGCCCACTCCAGCATCCATGTCATCCCAATCAAGCAGGGAAACCTTCAGCACACTGCAGAGCCTGCAGGCAGCTCAACAGGTTGGAGTGTGTCCTTTCCAAGTGAGTCAGCTGTTCTGATCTTTCAGGCAGCTCAGCTGGTTTCTGCTTCTTAGAGGCCACTAGTGTAGTCTTCCCAGCTCTGCTCCCTTCTGTCTGAGCATACTGCCATCTTTATTGTTTACTCTGTCTGAGCAGGGCTTAGTTAATCATCTGGTCATTTTCAGGAACTTCCCGAAGCTATTTGGACATGTTTAAGGAGCTATCTGAGGTTTGAATGTTGCAAGCTTAGAGGTAACTGTTTTACAACATAGTGAAATCAGCATTAGTGACATTTTCCATATTGGCTGCTAAACAAATTTAGTATGTAGTTCTCAAAGTTCAAGGAAAAGCTTTATAAATTGTCAAAAAAGAAAAAAATGGATGAAAACATATTAAACAAGAAATCTTCATTGGACATAGCTTTCCTATTTGCATATCTATATACAAATTTAAAACATGTCACTACAAATAAGGCAAGTATAAGACTATCGAAGTTGGTCACAAGGCAAACTAACTGAAAATTTCTGGTACAAAAATTGTTAGAATACAAGTTCTGTGTTTGTTTTAGTTTAATTTTGGGTTGTTTGTTTTCTATTTTGAGTATTTCATAATGAAACAGGAAGTAATAATTAAACAAGCAGGACAGTTAAGCAAAAGACTGCCAACCTATCTAGATAGGATATGGCTTCCTCCTCCTCTTTTTCTTCCTCCTCCTCTTCTTCCTTCTTCTCTTCCTCCTCCACTTCCTCCTCCTCTTCCTCCTCCTCTTCTTATTATTTATAGAAATTACTTTATTTTCTTCTACAGTTTATGTTGATTATGTTGATTATATGTTGCTTTCCCGCTACTTCTCCCAGTTCCTCCTCACCTCCCTTCCCCTCTAGATGCATTCCCTTTTAGTCTCTCATTAGAAGAGAATAGGCATCTAAAAGAAAATAACTAATGTTTGCAAAATAAAATATAATATGATTAAGCAATAACTTTCTTTTTTTTCTTTTTTTTTTTTTTTAGATTTATTTATTTATTATATGTAAGTACACTGTAGCTATCTTCAGACGCTCCAGAAGAGGGCATCAGATCTTGTTAGGGATGGTTACGAGCCACCATGTGGTTGCTGGGATCTGAACTCTGGACCTTTGGAAGAGCAGTCAGGTGCTCTTACCCACTGAGCCATCTCACCAGCCCAAACAATAACTTTCATATTGAATTTGGACATGTCAATCCAAGAGGAAGAAGAGTCCCAAAAGCAGATACAATAGTCAGAGATCCAATACTTCTCACAGTTAAGAGTCCCATAACAATACTAAGCAAATAGCTATAACATATATTCAAAGGGCCTGATTCAGACACCGTGCTTGCTGCTTTAGACTCTGTGAGATCTTATGTGCCTTGCATAGCTGATCCTGACAGCTATGTTTTCCCAGTATCCTCCTTCCCCTCTAACTCTTATACTCTCCCACCTTAGGCAGGATTTCCTGAACTCTGAGAGGAAGGATTTGATGGCTCCTTTCTGCATGATATCTGGCTGTGGGTCTCTGCAATTGTTCCCATCAACTGCCAGAAGCAGCTTCTTTGATGATGACTGGATAGGCACTTATCTATGAATAGAGCCAAATATCATTAGGAATTCTGCCATTGGTTTTTTTTTTTTCTTTTCTTAAATTAAGCAAGTTTACTTAATCTTTTTTTCTTTTTCACTGCAGATCTTATTCGCCACCTAGTCCACCATCTGATACCATATCCCATACCTCTCCCCTGCCCAGTCTCTAAGAGGATGTTCCCATCCCCCAGCTCCCACTCCACCAGACCTCTGAACACCTAAGGAAAGTTTTCAAAGAGAGAGATTGCAAAGAGACACAGGTGAAACCAAAACAATCCAGATAATGAGAAGGAGATAGAAGATTAGAACATATTGCATTTGAAATATAAATAAAGAAAATATCTAATTAAAAAAATAATTAAAGAGAAGTTAATTTACATACACACACATATATATATTATATACACACATATATATATTATATATATATATATATATATATATATATATATATAACATAAAAATAATAAAGAAGCATGTCTGGTTAAAAAAAAAGAATATATTGCCACTGTCAATATGAGCCTATGCTGAACAATTCAGTCAGAAGTCAAGAGAAACTGAATAAGTTAGACAGCTTGATAGATTATATTGTACAGACACTAGAATCTTTAGGCCTTGGCCTAGCATTCATTAGAACAGAGAAAGGATTGCTCTGGACTCAGCCAAACCATTTCATCTCACTGTCTGTGTATGACTCTCATTTCATTCCTTCATCACAAGAAATAAAACCTACATTTATATCTCTGGGCTACTTCATCTCTGATTCATTGGTTGCCCAAGCAGAGCCAGATTTAAGTTCCTTCTTGTGGCTTGTTCCTCAAGTCAAATTAGATATTAGTTGGTTACTTCCATAAGTTCTGTGCCATCAGTGCGCTAACATATTTTGTAGATAGGACAGATTTTAGGTCAAATGTCTGTGGTTGGCTTGGTGTGTAAGTTCCTCTCTTGGTAGCCTGTAGAGTACCTTCCTATACCAAAGATACCAGAATATGAGAATGAAAGTTCCATGTAATTACCAGTTCAAATTCTACATGTTCGGTGAGTTTTGTGAATGTTGTCCTCAGCAATGGGACCCAACAGTACATTGTCAGAGAGCAATATTTTTTGTCTTAGCATGAGCCCAGATTATTTGATGATTTGTATGTTACCCCTTGGCTAACAATTCAATCAAAAGAAACCCAGGATTCTACTGAAAGTCATGTGGGGCTACAGGAGATGGGTAAGTTGAGACTCTGTGTTCCACAATAGGAATAGGAATAAGAGTAGGAATAGGAATAGGAATAGGAATAGGAATAGGAATAGGAATAGGAATAGGAATAGGAATAGGAATAGGAATAGGAATAGGAATAGGAATAGGAATAGGAATAGGAATAGGAATAGGAATAGGAATAGGAATAGGAATCCTTATTACAATAACCTTCACTGATTCCAGGATGTGTACACTGCACTAGGTTTTCACACTACGCCACAAAATAATTCTAACTCTCTCTCTCTCTCTCCACTCTTCTTCCATTCTCTCCCTCCAGCCCATCCAACCTCCCTGCCTGCCCCGCAGTCCACTGGTGAAATCTGTTTTATTTTCCCTTCCCAGGGAGACCAATGGGTGACCCCTAGAGCCTCTTCTTGGTCTAATCTCTCTGGGCCTATGAATTGTAGCTTGGTTATTGTTTACTTAATGGTTAATATCCACTTATATGTGAGTGAAAACCATGGTTTTCTTTTTAGATCTGAGGAGTTTTGTTTGTTTGTTTGTTTGTTTTGTTTTCACAAACTTGCCTAAAATTTGATGATCTTTTTTATACAACTTCATGATATTTTATTGTGTAAATGTGCCACAATCTGTGTATCTATTCTTCTGTTGAGGTACATCTAGGTTGTTTCTGATTTCTGTCTATTATGAATAAATTTGAAATGAGCATGACTGAGCTAGTGTCTTTGTGATACAGCAGAGCATCCTTTTTAGAAATACTCCCAGGAGTGGTATTGCTGTTTCTTTAGGTAAATCTATACATACTTTTCTGAGGAACTGCCATTTTGATTTTCATGGTGGCTGTACAAATTTTCATGCCTACCAGCAGTGGAAGAGTGTTCTCCCTGTTTAGCAGGAGGAATGAAAATACATTTAAGTGTATTATATTCTGAAAAATAATAGAACTAAAAATAATTTAAAAGTAAAATTGAATGTTGGAAAGACATAATTAGAATCAATTTTAAGAAAGCAGATAGCAACAGGCTTAGTCTATTAAGAAATATGACAGGAACAGGAAGCCAAGAGTTCACACAGTGAGTCTCAATTGTAAAACACAGAACAAACTTGGAGTAATGTAAGGCCTTAATTCCTCAAACACCATTCATTGTGACATATGTCTTGCAACAAGGCTGCACATTCTAACCTTCTGAAACTTGCTTCACCGACTGGAAACCAAGTAATCAGCTGTCTTAGACAGTGGGGTTCTTCACTTATCACTACTCTCTTCCTCCCAATGTCAGTTTTCTTCAGGGTCTGACATATGTCTTTTTTCTTGTCTACATGTGGACATCTATATGGATCAGAAACAAATATAACTTTACAATTACATACAGGGCTAGAGCACACGCATTCTCATTATAACGCACCAAAACTGACAGCAAGTTCAGTCTCTAGTGTTTATTTTTGTTCCAGGTGCATATATCCAGTCCATTCTGGACTTCTACTACCAAACCCTATATTTGTCATCAATTCAGCTTTCTGATTTAGATATCCTGCCTAGGGTTTAGGTAACTGACTGAGGTCACCCCTTCCTCTACACTTACATGTGTCTAATCACCTAATTCTGTAGAACCTACCTCTTCATTCAATGTCTCTCATTCCCACTGACTCTTCCCAAGTAGTGTCCTTCAGTTATTTGTCTTGGGGGCACAATTTAGAGAAATTTCTCCTGTCCTCATTTGAAGCAATATGCTGTGTGTCCCACTTTACCATTAAAATTCTGTTTCCAAAGAGAGACTGTACTTAATTTTGTTACTAGTACATCTTGCACTTCTATGAAATCATCTAACTATAGTATATAAAGTATGATTGAATGTAAATTTTGTTACATATTTTACAGAGACTACTATTTCCTTCACAATGATAAAAATGGGGTAAAAACAAGGCTGAGAAATACCACCCCATAGAGGGATATGTTTAAATAAAGGCACTATTAAATCATGCCAAACCTCCATTCATATTTGGCCATTTCTTCCTTGTTGAAACTAGTTTTATGCTTGTTTGTCTTCATTCCTTTTGTGAGTTCATTCTAGAATAACATATCTTCTTGGAACTGATAACTGCTGTTCTGGTAACTTCTGAGCTCTGTCATTCACAAGTTATTTAAAATTCTATCACTGTCTTTAGGAGGAAAACAGTGAGGACTATTGAAATTTAAGACTGCAAAGACTATGTTAATGAGTGAAATCTTAGAATTTAATGCATTTTTCTAAGATTTCTTTATACAGTATGTATTTTGAAATGCCCATAACTCAAAGGATACATAAGAATCATTGGGAAGAGAGGCCTCTTGGTCTTGAAAACTTTATATGACCCAGCACAGGGGAATACCAAGGCCAGGAATTGGGAGTGGGTGGGTAGGGGAGCAGGGGCAGGTGGGGGTATAGGGAACTTTCAGGATAGCATTTGAAATGTAAATAAAGAAAGTATCTAATAATAAAAAAAGAATTGTTTTCTAAGTGCATGAATAATCAAAAAATTGATGCTGGTCTTTCTTAAATAGGAATGTATAATATACCTGCAGTTTAATAGTTTATATCACATACATGAGTTCATTGATATGTAAATAAGGACAATGCTAATAGACTATAACAACTCTTTATTCTCCTAATGAGATACATCATTCTTCGCTTTTTAGTTTCTTGGCAAAATTTTGAGTTATAATTTAATGGAGCCTTCGAGTGTTGCAATGAGATAATAAACCATTTCACATTTTATCTTAACTGTCAGAGCAAGATATTGCAATATAGGCAGAGAGTATATGGAGACATTTGATATATAATGTAAAATGGGAGAGAATATATAAATTGCTAAGTTGCATTGTTTCATGGCTATCAAGACATATTCTTGTAACCTATTTTTAATTTTTTTGACAAAGCTTAATTGGCTCTAAATATAAAGGCATAGTTTATGTTTTGTGTATCCAGAATATTTGCAAATATGGAACCATCATCTGTGGTGGGTAGAGCAATTCTCATTTACAAAAGGGAGACATTGTATCACATATTTAGTTTATGTTCCTGTATTAAAAACCACCAACTCATTCTTTTAAATCACAATTCCACAGATGTTCACTAGACATCTACAATTAGATGTTAACAAAATTGCTTTATGAGAGAATTGAACTGATTTAAAAGCAACATTTTTAGCCTGAATTTATTCTAACTTTCTTATAAATGTAGATGTAACTCATATTTATTTATGATTTCTTATTCTAAAAGTATGCAGAACAACTTATCAGGGCTTTCTGTCTACAGGAGTAAAAAATTCAGTCTGAAGCTCTATTTGCTCATCCCTACTAATTGTGGGCACCTTAGTGATCTGAGGATGCATTATTACTCTAGAAAAATCTTGATGGGAAGTCTTCTTACAAGCATGAAGTAAAAAGTGTTGACTGTATAAGGAACGCCAGATAGAGCAAGACTAGGCATGTGGAGACTTGCATTTTACCAATCTTTTAGATATTCACACTAGATCATTTGCATTACATGCTACAAAAAATTATTCAGATTTTATGGTATGATGACCAATATTCATATGAAAATTCATATAGATGAGTTAAATTAAAAGTTTGAGAATATTTATAATTTAAGGTTATTTATAGTTATATCACAATAATTAAATGTCTCAATATTAAAGCACAACATCTGAAATATTGTTCAACTTTTTTGGTCAACTGTAATGGTCAAGCCATTAAAATAATTTTATGAACTGTGTGTTCATTTGTTACTGTGAGTGACAGAGAATCATTGGAAGTAGATTTTCATAAGTCAGTACCATATTGCTATGTATATTAAGACATTATGGGGCAGGAACTTCTAATGTTAGATAGTAGGATATTTTATTTAATGACTGATGATGTAAAGAGAAGTTAAATGATTATCTTCGAGTCTAACAGAAATTGTGTGTGAATCAAAATTTTGAATTTTAATGAAAGAAAATACACACATTTACCCTTCTATCATTTTCTCTCTCTTTCTCTCTTCCTACCTCCTCTTTCTTTCTCATCTATCACTCTATCATCCATCTATTTACCTTATTATCTCCATAGACATCATATTTCTGTGATTTATCATCTCTCCAGATATAGATACACATACACTTCTGTCTATATACATTTGTGTATTAATATCCAAATATGCATACAGTTGTAGACCACTTTTCTTCTATTTCAACATCAGTTAAAATCAACTTTATCTAAAAATATTCAAAAAGAAGAACTATGTGTAAATGCATATGACATATTGTCCTGTGACATGAGATCTATTCCACATTCTGTCTCTTAGCAACCTGTAGCATCACCATTAGCATTTCTGACCCTAAATTGGTCATGTATAAGACACAATAAATGATACCCACTGTGTGTTAGTGACAGATAAACTGTTTGGCAGTACCTTGGGAGACATAAATTCAGATAAACTTTTTGGCAGAACTTTGAGAATTTTGCCAAAGAGTTTATCTAGAAGGATGATAAGTGGGATGGGAAATGAGGGTTAACTCAATTTAAGTAAGAGGGAGTAACTTTTCATAGCTTCTAAGTAGTAAACTGCAGTAAAGAGTTAACAAAAATAAAAGAAAGCCAATAATACTTTAAAACCTAGTGCAGTAGCAACAAGCAAAAGCCATGGGTCATTAGGGAGGATCCCATGACACTTTTAGTTGTGTAGAGGCTGATTCTGGCTGATGAATATGTAGATCATGAAAGAAGATTCCTAATGGAACTACTATAAAATCATATACAGAGAGATTTAATAGCACTTAGTTATGAGAAAGTATCAGGAATCTGAAGAAATATTAAACAAATTCAATATAGACAAACTGGTGTCCACAATACAACATAGAAGGACCAAAAAGGAAAGAAAGTTTTAGGGTCACAACATTTTAGAAAGGAAAGAGAATTTGTGGATAGAAAAGTCTATGAAAAATGTTAGGCAAGGTGAGAAAACAATTTCAGAAATTCTCACTTAAGGATATCTGTATCCGTGTCTACAGAAATAATTTCATTGAGTCATTTTATTTTTATCTTTATGATATGTGGGCATGTCAGGTTAATAGTTAATAATATTTTTGATAGAATACAAACTACACATTGAGTATTTTTGCTTTGAAAGTTATGCCAAGAAGTGGAGAGACAGACCCATCAGTCTGTGCAAGCATACTGAGTTTGATTAGCAGAACTCTCATTAAAAAGCCAGGCAGGGTTGCATGTGCTGAAATTATCATATTGGGAAGGTAGAGACAAGTGTATATATGGTATGTGCTGGCTGCCCAGCCTAGTCTGTTTGGTAAATTTCTGATCATATTATAGACTATGGCTCATAAAAACCTCTGGAGGCTGACCTCTGATCTCCATTCTTCTGCATAGAAAGGTACATGTGTACTCAGTCTTCTTGCAACATACACAGGAACACACAAAGGGAAACATAAATTCTAAAATTATGTAAAAGTGAGATGAGAGCAGTAACTACTCAGGTAAATAAATAGAATTTTCTTCTCAATAAAACAAAATCATTACGATGATGATCCAGTATAATTCAACATCAGTTCGATTGTAATAGTGTGAGTTTATTGTTTTATATCTAACTCAATAAAACATTAATCAAAAGAGACAAGTTTACATTATTGTTTCATAAAATTAAATATCAATAAGTGGATTTTTTACAAAATATTCAAGAAAGTTTTGAGGATGGAATCCGTTATGAGACTTGATTGGGAAGAAAATTGAAAGCCAAAGTAAATTTAAATAGTAAATAAAGTAGGATATTTAATGTTTATCCAAGCCTGTATGTATGTTTAGTACCTACAGGGAATGAAAAGATTGAGGGTGTGAATATTTAAAAGACAGAAACAGATGGAAAAGTAGAAAGAAACATTGAGCACTGATAGAGAACATGTTGACTTCAGTGTAATTACTGCAATATTAGTAAGGCATGCTATCTATACCCATAGGGGGATAATTTAGTCATCAAATAATAAAGCTTAAGGTAGAATAGGTAAACAAGTTATAGAAATTATTTCAGAATCATGGATACAATGATCTCAATTAATTTTTGTGAAAGAATGAGACTTAGCTTCATTTTCAGAACTAGTGAAATTGAACACTATGAAGGCTGACACCAGACTGCAAAAGAAATGAAGGATGAGACAGTGAGAAAAAGGAAAGCAGCTGGCATGCTTCATAGCTTCTAGGAGTTTGGCAATGAGGAGAAATCGAGCAAAACTTTCAAAAATATTGGTATGAAATTTGCTTAATTGCATCCTGGCAAGTTCTTCTGATTTCTCCAACCCTTGCCTGTGAAGAAGTTGACAGCTTTGCATTTCTTGTGTTCTCAGATTTGACTTCACAGCCATGTTGAGGACAGAGCTCTCTTCAACTTGTGGAGTGTGATGTTGCACATTGGACTGCAGATGCCCTGGTGTCTGTGGAGCTTTTCCATTATTTTCTCCTAAGTTTTCTTAGAGAAATAAGCATTTTGACCTTTGCAATTTCCTCGGTCGGAGGCTGCCCCAGTGATTTCTGAGTTCTTTAGCAGGTGACCTTCAGAATTAATTCCTCTTCTTTCGTACCTCACTTTCATATCGTAAATTATCTGGCATCTCTGACACATGTAGTGCAACCAGAATGGTATCCAAATCTAACCTGAGATGTGATCTTAAATGGAAAATTGATCCTTTGTACAAGGCTCAGTTGTGGATAGCTTATGCAGGCTAGTGAAAGAGAATATGACACTAACTTCAAAGGACCTGAGCAGAAATTCCAGGAGAAGTCATTAAATTGTATTTGCAAAGGGCAAGACATAAGGCATGTGCTTGATTTAAAGAATTCATTTTATACCTTTGTTTAGAATATTATCAAGCATCTCTTCTTTTTCTCTAATGCAAGAAAAGCTTCTGGAATGAGAGCGAAGTTTCAAATGATACCTAGTCCATATTTGATTGTCACTTTAAGTAACCATGGGTTTTGATTAAAGTATAATTATTTCATTTGAAATGAAATATAATTTGAAGTAATTTCCTGGAGTTATTTCTTTTATGTTGCAGTCTATTATATATTGTTATTTTAAAGATTACCACCCAAAAGCTCAAAGCCTCTAACAGTGAGCACTGTGGTTTCTGTGGTCAGGAATACACATTGCTTTTCTTGATGACACTGGCTTAAAGCCATTCATGAGGTTGTAGTCAAGTTTTCTCTAAGGATTACATTACACTTTAGGTTTATGTTACTGAGGAACAATTCCAACTTTACTTATTTACTGACTGATTATCAGTACCAAGCCCCATCTGCCTGCTTACTTAATCCATCCCTTCATTGCAAGAGGGACCATCCCAAATCAAATTGACAAAATGACATTGGCTATCATTTAGTATAAACAAGCTGGGTTACTCTTTTGCTATGTTCTGGTTGTTTTATTTTTTATTTTCATATCTTGTTCTCACAAGAGTAGCAATATCATGTTTTCCATTAGAAACATGACCCACTAGCATGGGAAGTCAAAGATGAGCTTACAAATGAAACCCATGAAGGGAGCATAGTGTGCACTATTGTACTTTTTTTATGCCAGGTTGCACAGAAAGGCCTTATATTTCATATTATATTTTATTAACTATTTTTTATGTTTTTATGAATAGCTTCAGATTTCAAACTCAAATATTTTATTGAATATAAATTAATAATTTATTTATGGTATCATATTCTGATAAGAATGATACCCAATATTATTTATTGCTAGTTCTGCCTAGTGTATATAGACCCATTGAGGTTTAGAAGCATCAAGTGAAAAGCATCAAGTGAAATGCTGTAAATAGCACATAAATATCTGCTATATAACAACATTGCAAATACTCTCAGCAAGTGCAGATAATACAAAAAAAAAAAACCCTCAAAATACATGCTGTCCTATTATCATCGAAAGTTTGCTGTAGACAGTTTCCTTAGAGTCGCAGGACCAGAAAATGATAATTATATTTGCACAGTCAGTATATGCATAATATATATGTCAGTGTATGTTAATTAACTATACTAAGGTAAATCAATAGATCTGAGAATGAAACTATAAAAAAATCAACCTGAAAGATTGTTTCAATCTATTTGTGGACATGACTTTCTTATTTTGTCTAGCCATCTTTGAATGCTTATAACAGTGTAGTATTTTTTCAGTGAAATAGAATAGTATACATATCATTGCTTAAAATGCAATCTTTTGGTAATCCCATTACACATACACACTTGGTGTGGATTAGAACAGACAAAACATAGCTCAATTCAAATGTGATACACACATCCATGTAAGAGTGATAATGACATTTACTGTGTTTATATCCATGGAGGAAAAGCATACATTTTGAGTATATTGGTTTCTTATTCACAAACCATAAATACAATCCCATTCTTTATTCTCATACTGGCTTAATATTTATGTGCCCAAAGAGGACAACAGTCTTCTGATCTGCCTCCTAAGTACTTTTAAAAATGAGTTACTCTGCATAGTGTTTGTGGTACTAAGTAGTTAACCCACGAGTAGTTAATGGTGTGCAAACTATCTACCAATTTAAATATACCCTGTCCCCAGAAGTCTACACTTCTTACATAGTTCTTTCATGAACTTTGGGATGAACATTAGTGCTATCTTTCTTCTGGCAAATACAAGAGAGCTTATTTTTATAGCAAATGTAAGAATTTCTCTGCCTGCAAGTTGATTGATTATTTTTAAAATAATTAATTCAGTTTTAAAGTGCATATACAACTTCCATCTTCTCCAAAACTGGGTTCTTAGTTTAGTCCCAGCAGGTTGCATGCCTCCAGCTGCTGATCTCCACAGTCTTTATGTTATATATATTTTTCTATCAAAGGCATGTCAGATACCGGCTTTGCAACAGTAAAGCTAGCTATTTTGGCAATGGCATGTTATGCTTTTCTTGAGGTGTTTGCATCCCAGTGTCCAAACTTCAGCTCTGTGTGATGGGTAAATTTAATAAATATTTATTGTACTATAGATGAAGAATAATGAATCAATAACAAAATCTGATGGTTCACTTGGAGGCAATGATCTCAAATATATTTTAAAAAGTTCACAGAGGATGAGACAATGACTTTTAAGAGCTGAGTCAAATCTTGACTAAATATCATGGCAGGAATCTGCTCTGTATTTTTCTCAGTGTTAGTTCCTTTAGTTCTTCAGTATAATTTAGAAACAACTTCCTTTTTGCTACCTCCTTGAAACACAGTGCTTGTTTTTTTATTTGTACTGTTGTCACTAACCTAAGAGGAAAATTATTCCTCTTTTATTAATATAATATGAGTATGGATCAATAGCTTTGTAGAAGGTACCCATGTATATTTGAATACTAATTTGGGGGAACTTTGATATACAAATATATAACCTGGTATTAGCAGACTAATTATTTAATGTAATAAAATCAATGCCTACTTTTAGAAAGTATATTTTTTCATTAAAAGTTCAAAAATATGTAGCACAGACTGGCCTCAAACTCATGATCCTCCTTTAGTAACTGGTGTCAGACACTGAATCACCAAAGTGTGAGTTCAGACTGGACATAGCTCAATGTGTATATAAAGCAGATGAGCAGCTTTGTCTTCAGAAGGGTTTCCTTAACCACAGGAGCAGGGGCTGTCCCTGGCCCTGTTGCCTACCTGCATGTCTGTGGATCCTGTGCCCCTGAATAGACAGTCTTGTCTGGCCTCAGTGGGAGAGGCTGTGCCTATTCCTGCAGATGCAAATTGAATGCAGAAAGGTGGGAGGCTCAAGGTCTAGGCAGGTTGGGTAGGAGGGGAGAGCCTTGACACCCAGGGGACCTTGCTTTTCTCAAAAGAAAAAGGGGAAGGACAGGACAGATGGGGAGGACTTATGTGAGGGGGTACTAAGAGAAGGAAAGACTGATATTGTCTTGTAAAGGGAATACATGAATAAATTTAAGTTTTAAAAAGTTCAGAAAATGAACCTTCTGAAATTGTATTTATTTTTTTACATTTCGTTGAACATATTGGGCTTCATGAGTTTGGTTTCATGAAGTTCATCTTTTTTTTTTT
>NC_034591.1:81684980-81737020 GCF_900095145.1 Mus pahari
GGACCAAGCCTTAGTACTGCTCTCGGGCGCACACCCCTCCTCGGGTGGGGAAAGGTGCTGGATCTTGGGGGACTACTCCCAGGCAAACACCCCTCCTCAGGCGTGGAAAGGTGCAGGGTGCCGGATCAGCCTGGAGACTGCTGCCAGGCGAACCATGAAGTTCATCTTTAAGCTCAATGTTCTATGATCTCCTCTGCCTGAAAATCAGTGTCCGTAATTGAGTAAATTTATCTAAGTACTTCCATGTTCGGAGAAACAGCTAAGTCTAAATTTCTCTTTAATGGTGCTGATTACTTTTTAAAAAATCATAGCTGTTTTATCAACACTGGCACTGTCTACAGTTTAGAACTTCCTCCTTCTCACCCGAAATGCACATGTTCCCATTGTTTTCTTCAGATTACTTCGATATCTCACTGTGGACATGGAAAAGAGCATGAAGAAGTCACTATGATACTGTGGATGCAGCCTTGCCTTCAAAGTTTTGAACAGATTTTGAATTCAGACTTGATTAAATGTGCAAGAAAACGATGGAAGTTCAGATAGATTTTTTTGCCATGAAATATCATGATGACCTCTAGACCAGTTTCTAACAATGTTTTTGTTGCTCAGAAAACCTAATGGGCTTCTACTCTTCAAGTTATTGTTGAAAGTTTGGTGTTCTGAAATCCCTTCAAAATAATCTTTGAACCACTATTTGTAGCATTTTGGGCCTTTCATATTTCAAAATCCTCAACCCTGCCAAATTACTCCAACCAACCAGTTTAAAAAGCATAATGACCATAAAGTAAGGTTTTTGTTTTGTTTCTTAGAATAATGTCTCTACTTCCATAACTTATCTTCTGTGTTATTCTTCTGTTTCTTTCTATGATTAAGAAGCAATCTGAGAAGCAGGGGAGATGATACCTTTGGTAAAAAACCTACCAGAGGAGTTCAGTTTGGATGGCCTACATACCCATGTACATACTTAAACACATGTCTGAACATACTTCTACATTCCATTTACACTTCCATATGAAGTTCATCTGGATTACTGTGTTAGTAGTCACAGCCCTAGCAAAAGGAAAGGTGTGGCAGTAGCACTGGCATGTATTTGAACATGTTATATCTGTAGTCAGGAAACACAGAGAGATGAATTTCTCAGCTCAATTTCTTTCCTTTTCTTTTCTTTCTTTCTTTCTTTTTTTTTTTTTTAATTTAAGTGATGACGCAGCTAATGATATGCTGCTGCTGATATTCGGGGTTCATCTTCGATATTCACTTAAACCTTTTTTGAAATAGCCTAATGGAAGCACCTGTACCTGTGTTTCCATGGTGATTCTAAACAATTTATCATGAAAGCAAGCCATTACTTTCTAGTCTAGGCAAATCACAGCTCCTTCACCATTTCATTTGGACATGACTTGTACCTTGTGGTAGAAAAGGGAGAGTATACGACAGCATTCCATGGAATGTTTTTGCAGTACCATTATATAAAATAGCATTTCTGACTTACATAATTTGGAGAAATATCACACATTCTATTTGAAATTTGGATATACGCACACATACACAGCACACACACACACATGCACACATGTTTTAGTCTTTGAAGAGTGCTAAATTAAGGAACTAAATGTCCTTTTTCTATTTTGTTCAACTCTGTGCTCAGTGTTTGCTACAATTTTTTTTTTCAGTTTTGTTCTTGTTTCATGTGAAACCATTCATTTTTTGCATATAATGCCTTAAAGAACCTCCAGAAGAGAAATTTAAAGAGAGTTTGGGATAAAACAAAATATTGGGCTTCAGTAACTAAGTTTCTGTTTTGTATTTGCCAATATGATGTCTACTTCATAGAGTAGGTCACCAGCTAATTAGGATAATGACCTTCTGCAGCTTTCTGTTTTCACAGAAACTTCTGTTCCCATATTTAAGTGCTTTACTTCCTTTCCTTCTGAAGGCAAAGCATTTGTCATTCTTCCTTTTTATATATCAAAACCTTTCTTGCATACCTTACGTGAAGGAAAACTTAGGTCACTTGAACAAACCAACACTGTATAGTTTACATACTATATTAGAAAACACAAATCTATTGTAACAATCAGTTTTTGTATTCGTTCTGATTTTGAACAAATCGGACTGTGATACCATTTACAGCAGACACTCTTAGGCAACTATAAGGTGCCTATGGTTAACTTTGTTTTATGCAGCTATCTCCTTGTTTTTGTTTCCTGTGAGAAACTTTGTTCTGTAGTTTTCAAAGGGGAGTGATTTTTCTTTCAAATTGATTCCTCACAATTAGTCTAATGACCCATTCCTGCCTCAAGAGCATCATTTAGGAGTTCTCTCCTCTGTAACATGAAATCTTGGCAAGTACAAATTGATTTTGTTTTGATGCAGGCTATTTCACCAAAGACATGGAAATTCAGGGTTTTGCTCTACCCTCTAGAACAGTGATATTTCTTAAACTTCACTAAGCTAATAGGCACAGAATGTCACTCAGATGCTGCCCATGATTTTGTGATTGCTCCCAATGCTAATGAATGTAATTCCCTACTAGTAGGGAACATAATTGACCACGATTTTTTCAACTTGTGGGTCACTAAAATAACATGTAACAGTCTAATGACAAGTATTTTATTAAATCCCAAATAAGCACTGCTTTTGTGTTGCAGCCTTTTTTCCAAATTAATTTTTCAAAATACTAGTGTTCAGTTTATATCTGAATACCACTTCCCATTCTATTTTTAGAGAGTCAATAATTAAATGCATGCATAGTGTCAATCCTTCAACATTGCTGGAACTTCCTGAGTTTTAGAGGCTCTTCTAGATTTGAATCTTGGCTCTACCCACTACATTGTCCTTTTCATGATACACATCTTTTAGACTTCTGTGAAAGTTTGAGTTATAAAAGCATGTAAAATGCCTAGCAAATAGCATAATGATAATAGTCTATCAAATATATATGAATTTGTCTTATGAAATTGCTGTGTTGTGTGTGTTTACTCATAGAGGCGGTATTGTTGTGGCATCTCTAATACTTAGCAACCACAAACAAGGCTCTTTTTTTCTTGAGGATGAATACTTGTCACATTGATACAGCTTTCTTCGGTTTTGAGGCTACCTCACAAATTCTAAGGGTTTATATTCAATAAATAATAGCAAAATTGTTTTGTAAAATATTAAATTATAACATCCATACCATATGCCCTTTTGAATTTTAATAATCTTTAAAATAATGTCAGAATGATATGTCTTATTTATTCTTTGGGAGAGATGTGAAAATTGGAAGCTGAAAAGATATGGAATTGCTTTATGCCATTAACTAAAAGAAATTCTTCCCTCCAGTATTTGTTTGTGGTATCCTTCAAGAACTTCTATGTATATTAACTTTTGTACCTCAGTGAGATGTGAACACTATATAAACTAAATAATCCCTGGGTTGGAAAATTGATTTTATGCTTACAATCAGGGAAAATTTTTTACCATGCCTAGTTATAGTAGAAGTAATTTTCTGTAAAAGCTATCATTTTGCTTTATAAAGCACTGGAGGAGAGAATTATGTATAATTTTAGTTTTTCTAGTTTCTCACATAATATATTTCTTCTAGGTACTTTCATATGTTCAGAATATTCTTGTACAAGTACCATAAAGTAGCATGCTATCCTTTGCTAATTTTACTGACTACCTAAATCATTGTCTTATTATTATGATTATATACATATATTTCTGATCAGTCAACACAGTCAAATTTTAATCTATGTTGTTGTATCAGAGACTTAGAAAAACTTCCTATATATTAAATGAAAAGTGTGTCCGTGTAACTAGACATTTTTTGTGCCCCTACTCTTCCAAGCTACTTGGTTACTAGTTTTATTACATTTTAATTAAATATTTATGATTTCCATACAATATATTTTGTTCATATTTATACCCCAATTTTCCCCACTGACTCATTGCAAACACCCCTCTTCCATTGCCCATAAACTTTATGTCCTGATTGTTCTTTGTTTGTAATAACCCGGAAGAGTTCAGTTTGGGTTGTGGGACCACCCTCTGCAGTGTTTTATTAATTAAAAACTGATTTTTTTTCTCTCTTTTTCCCAGCAGTTATCAATAGCTTCTCAGCTAGTGGTGGAACTTCATGATCACCCCTCTTTTCCTGTTAGAACCTTGACTGCTTGATCTTGAGAATGTGCTGTAATAAATGTATGTGTTAGTAAGTGCCACCACAATCCTGTGTTCCCCCATCACACACCTATTTCATGTAGTTACCTTCTATTTCTAGCTCTTTGAATATTTTTATTTAATATTTTATTTATTTACTTACTTATTTAATTTTTTCTTTCCAAATTTTATTCCACTTCCGGTCCACCCTTTAACTGTTGAAAACCCCAAACTTCTTCCCCGGACCCCTCCATGAAGATGTCTCCATCCCACATCTCCCACCCCACCAGACCTCTAAACTCTCTGGGGCATCCAGTCTCTTAAAATTTAGGGCATTTTCTCTCACTGGGCCTACATCAGGCAGTCTTCTGCTGTATATGTTTGGGGTGGGGGACTTATATCAGCTGGTGTACACTGCCTGGTTGGTGGTCCAGTGTTTGAGAGATCTTGGGGTCCAGGATAATTGAGACAGCTGATCTTCCTGCAGGGTTGTACTCCTATTCAGCTTCTCCTAGCTTTTCCCTAATTCAACCACCAGGGTCAGCAGCTTCTGTCCATTGGTTGGGTACAAATATCTACATCTGATTCTTTCAGCAGCCTGTTGGGTCTTTTGGAGGGCAGTCATGATAGGTTGCTTTTTGTGAGTGCTCCATAGCCTTAGTAATAATGTCAGGCCTTGAGATCTCCTCTTGAACTGGATCCCACTTTGGGCCTGTGGTTGGAACATTTTGTCCTCAGGTTCCTCTCCATTTCCATCTCTGCAGTTCTTTCAGACAGTAACAACTATGGGTCAGAATTTTGACTGTGAAATGCTTGTTTTCATGATGAACCCCGAGTTTTGTAAGGAAGGAATGATAAATTTGTATCTGCTCTATTTCCAATAACCAGAAAACAGATGTAGAATAGATGCACATCAACTGGTTGATAGGTAATAAAAATTTGGTGCATTTACATAAATTAATGATATTTGGCAGCAAGAAAAAATGAAATTTGCGAGTAAATAGAGAGAGCTGAAAATAATAATTCTAAGTGAGGTACCACTGACCCAGAAAATAAAAGGACACAATTAATCTCACATATGAAGATGTTAGCTTTGAGACTTTAGATATGAACCTCTTAAGCAATAGAGGCCAGAAAATTAATACATGTCATAGAGCAGGAAGGCTTCCTAGGAGAGGGGGTAAGTAGAGATTGTAGAAAGGGGTAGTGAACAATAATGGAACAAAATTAGTTGTTGACAGGAGAACGGGTAGCAGAGGCAGTATGTGAAGGGAACAATTGTATTGACGGTCTTTAAAACAGCAATGTGGGAATCCACACTAATAAAAACTTCCTAAAATATACACATATATGTATAAATATATACTTTGCATGGAATTATCCTATAACAATGGAGAAGTTCCCTTTCTAGACCCACAAAGGCTATCCAATAAAAAGTCATCACCAGGAATGAGTTGTCCTTATTAAGTTGTTGGTTATTGGGGTCTCAAAGAATCACAAACACTATAGGATGTTGCTACTGCTACTGGCTAGATGCCAGAATTTGATGGAAAGAGCCTGTTTCTGAAAATTTTATATGATTGAGTCATAGAATATAGAGATTTTAAGTTCATACTGATTTAGAAACTTCATCCCTATTGTATAGGTCCATAGGCTTAAAAGGTCGTATACATTACTAGAAGATAAAAAGTGATCATTAACCTTACTCACATTTGAGTAATGATCAGCCTGGTAGGATATACTCACTGTTACAATAGTGGTGTGAATGCCATTGCATATAAGACCATGTGATAATTAGGTTTCTGGCTCACTCCACGGGACTGAATCCACAGTTTGTGCTGATTTTGAGACCTGAATGTGTGGCTAGACAGATACTAGTTCCAAGTGACAACCTATGATCTATCAGAGTGATTGTATTATGCTTATCTCACTTCAATAGTAAATCATTTTCTCCTTTATTTCTTTTCTCAGTGTCAAATCTCTATATCTTACATATATCTTACATAATATCACACAGTCTTCAAAGTCCAGGTCAAATGTCTTTCTTTCATATGATTGTATTTTCTCTATCTCTATCTCTTTGAATTTAATAAGACGATTAATTTAACATCACATATTTTTCCTATCATACTTGATTATTTTTCTCAGAATCTGTAAGTCTGTCTTCTACTCTCTACAAGTTTATAACCTCAGCAAAGCCAAGAGCCATTTCTATCCTAATATTTGGAAACATTTTTCCTACATGGACAAGGAAAAGGTTTTAAGGGTTAAATAAATATTAATTTCAATTAAGTCTAGATTTTTGATATACCATACAGATAGAATTTAGTGTAATAAATTTAATTACTTTTAGTATTTCACAGGTGAACACGATATACTTAATCTGATTAAGAGAAATTTATTATTCTAAAGGGATAGGCATGTTTGAGAAGAAAGACAAAAAACAGTTATATATTCACACAACTAAATGAATTTGTATTTGGGGGATCATTTATACAGTTTTAACAATGAAAGCTGAGAAATAGAGAAACATTTAGGTCAGTTAAGGCTAAAGCATGCTCAGTTGGGATTACAGAGAGGTATGTACAAACATGCTCAGTTGGGATTATGGAGAGGTATGTACAAACATGCTCAGTTGGGATTACAGAGAGGTATGTACAAACAAACTCAGCTTTTAAACATGCTTCAGCAGTACAGCTCTGAACCCTCCTTTGCATTTCTCACCTATGTTGATTGGCTCTTCAAGTCTCTCAATACATCAAACATTTCTATTTCAGTAACCTGGATGATCACTCAGAGAGTGGAAAGGATTTCTCTTCTGGTTAGCAGGTAACAAGTTTATCAGTTTAAGATACTTAATGCCAGAGAAACTTTATGAAAATCTGGACATCAAGCCTATCTGAACATTTTGACAATCTGCATTTGATATATGGATTACATCATATTGAAACTAGCCATTTAAGGTTTTATGTTAATAAAATGTGAATTTCTTGCTTTAAGGATAATTATTTCTTCATGCTCATAAATAGCTGCCCAAATATTGTGTTCAGTTAGAGAACAAGTTTGCAAGTATCAAGAAGGTTAAGTCATAGTACTTGTGCTATCCCCACAGCTCAAAATGATTAATAAACTACTGTTTTGGCAATGGGTAATATCGTAATGCAAATTTTGATATTTAGTTTGAAAAAATATGAAAATCATTTTGAGAAACTAGGTCTTTGTAAGTTATCTAGTTTCCTTGTATCCCAATTTGTCATTTTTACACGTATAAATGTATTAGTTACTGGCTATATCTATCTATCTATCTATCTATCTATCTATCTATCTATCTATCTATTATATATATAAATATAGGTGTAAATTTTAAATTCATTTGTATAAATATAATTTTATAAATAATTATACAATTTGTTATTTTCTTATGACTATTACGTTATTAATTTTACAATTTATTTTGCTAGGATATTCAATGGAATCATTTTTTTCATAAAAGTAACATATATCAAGTAGAAAATTTTAGTGAAGCAAGAATATCAATGTTATCCAAATATTTTTCATTATATTTTGTGTTCAAAAGTCACATATTTGCTTAGAGGAAGTACCTTTAACTACTGACAACTTCATTGGACACTTTAAGGTTTTAAAATTATTGCAGAGAACAAATATTTTACACAAGTCATACCTCACAACACTCAAACTCAAACTTTGCATCCTACATTGCAACCTATATGCCATAACCTATTTATCCATCTATTATCTGTCTACTATCAATCTATGTGACTCTCCACCCATCACCTATACATCTGTTTATATGTGCATCTCTCATGTACCTATAAGTCATTGACCCTAAATGTCTATATCTGTAATTTATTCATACATTTTGTCTTTATATAACCTTCTGTTTATGTAGTCCTGTCAATCTATCCTCTATCCTCTATCTCTCTATCTATGCATCCATACGTCCATCTATCATTCATCATGTACATATTCATCTATCAGCTCCTATGTATGTAGATAACTATGTACCTATACATATCTATTTATATATAATCTATATATACATCTATCATCTTTCTATTCATCTATTTGTATCTGCCACCTATTATGTACATCTGTCTGTCTGCTTATCTATCTATCTATCTATCTATCCCATCTACCTATTATTTTTTATCTGTTCATCTATTTGTCACATCTATCATTTTCATATCTAAAAATTTCTTATTATCCCTTCTGATAAGTAAAGCACATTATATTGGTCTATTTTGCTATGTATTCATTTCTAAAGCTGTACTCTACTTTTTAATTAATTTTATTTTTAATTTTTTTCATTATTTTTTTAATTTTTTTTCCCATTTTTCTTTTTTTTTTAAATTATTTTCTTTATTTACATTTCAAATGCTGCCCAGAAAGTTCCCCATACCTACTCCCCTACCCACCCACTCCCACTTCTTGGCCCTGGCTTTACCCTGTGCTGGGTCATATAAAGTTTNCAAGACCAAGGGGCCTCTCTTCCCAATGATGGCCNATTAGGCCATCTTCTGCTACATATGCAGCTAGAGACATGAGCTNNGGGGGTACTGGTTAGTTCATATTGTTGTTCCACCTACAGGGTTCCATTCCCCTTCAGCACCTTGGGTACTTTCTCTATCTCCTCCATTGGGGGCCCTGTGCTCCATCCAATAGCTGACTGTGAGCATCCACTTCTGTGTTTGCCAGGCACTGGCATAGCCTCACAAGAGACAGCTATATCAGGGTCCTTTCAGCAAAATCTTGCTGGCATATGCAATAGTGTCTGGGTTTGGTAGCTGATGATGGGATGGATCCCTGGGTGGGGTAGTCTCTGGATGTGGTACATTTATACAATGGAGTACTACTCAGCTATTAAAAACAATGAATTTATGAAATTCTTGGGAAAATGGATATATCTGGAGGATATCATCCTTAGTGAAGTAGCCCAATCACAAAAGTCACTAGATATGCACTCACTGATAAGCAGATATTATCCCAGAAACATAGAATACCCAAGATACATTTTGCAAAACACAAGAAAACCAAGAAGGAAGACCATCGTGTAGATACTTCATTTAATTTATTTTTTATACTTCATATTTCATTCCCTGTCTCCCCATTCACCCTTCATCTGCTCCACATCCCACACCTCCTCCCTATCCCACCGGTTCTCCACGTGATATCCCCACCATCCACCTCACCTCACCTTAAACTAACTGGGGCCTCCAGTGTTTTGAGGGTAGGTGCTGTCGTTCTTAATAGGTGAGTAGTATTCCATTGTGTAAATGAACCACATTTTCTGTATCCATTCTTCTTTTGTGGGACATCTAGTTTGTTTCCAGCTTCTCTTTTTACCTATTCATTTGGCTTTTTTAGTATAGAAAATTCATTTTAAAGGCTATCCTAAGAAGCTATCAGTATCAAATCAATAGCTCAAGGCTCATAGGAAAACAGTTTATATATATATATATATATATGAAAGTAAAAACTATAAAACCAGTTTATTGTCCATGGCAATACCACCCTGAACCCGCCCGATCTTGTCTGCATTCTAATTTCTTCAAAAATTTTCACCACTGAGATTTTTGATTAGCTGACTGCTTTTCTTTTTACTTATATATTTGGCTTTTCTAGTAAAGAAACTTTATTTTTTAAAGAGTATCTTAATGAGCTATCAGTATAAAGTCAATAGCTTAATGTTCACAAGAAAATAGTTAAGTATCATATATATATATATATATATATATATATATATATATATATATATATACATATTTCTTTGATGGTTTGAAGAACTATATATTTGTTAATTCCATTTTCTCCGAGATAAATGTCTGGTATGATGGGATAGCCCTGTTCATGGGGTGCAGAGGCGGAGACTGAGGTGTAAGCTGGGTTAATTTACGTATTATGCAGTCTTATATCTGAGTTAGGCACCTCTGTGAAATATCTACTATTTGCTAATAGTTTTAAATGCCTGGAATATTACAGTAAATTTTGTGGATATGCTCAGCAGCTGTTACATTTTTATTATGAACTATTTATTTAATTTCTATATAATATAATGCTTTCTAAAACAAAGTAAAAACTTTCTGAAATGCTGTATCTCAAAAGGTCATGATTTTCATAGTCAGGAAAATAGATGCCAGAAGTTATTTTATCTCTCAATTCAAGATGGAAATATTTCTGGTTTTTAAGATGGCAAATGAAACACCCTGTCATTACCGTATATCACACTTAACTCTCTAAATAAGGTTAGAGAAATGAAATAATTTCCAAGGAGAAAAAGGGAGTGAGTTAGAGAGAGCCAGAAACTGTATTGGCAGCATGTCAGAACACTGCTGATGCAGCCCAGCTCTGCCTGACTCTGTTTGTACTCATTCTTGTTCTCCAGCTGATGTGCCTCCTTTGCAGAGGCAGGAGATGGAAGGAAGTTTCTCTGAAGTGCAAGCGTCGTGTGGAGACATTTCTTTGACTCTCCATGCCCTCTGTACACTGAGACACTATTGTGCATATTCAGAGAAGAAATTGTACTGGCACAAGAGGAAAATTAATTTGAACTGTGTAAAGTAAACCTGCATAGACTGTGGTTTTTTTTCCCAATACTAAAGAAAGACAAATATCAGGAATAAATTCCACGTAACCTTAAGAACGTATTAATAGATTTTTTGTAAATATGGTAAAGAGTGTATATTTCTGGCACATGTCACAGGGTCTAATGCTAAGGCAACCTGCATGTCCAGAACTACTCAAGAGATTTCCATGCCGTGGTCAAGAAACTTACTATTAAATGCTATTAAGCCTTGCACTCCTCTCTTTGAAGTGTTGCCTGGTCAGAGCATCATTTTATTATTATTACCACCATGCTTCTCTCTTAATGACCTGTCAGAGGCTTTTATTCATTGAGTGTCAAAATAACTACTTACACATCAAGTTAAAAATGATCACAGCTGTATCAGATCCATCACTGATTTGTTTGCAAAGAGAGCACTTAACAAAAGTCATCTACTGTCTCTAGTACACTAATAGCCTTAGCTCCCTCGCCTCCACTTGCCCCCACTACATACTCATGTGATGTTCTTTCTTTTCAACTTAAAAATTACTCATATATTTTCTCAATGTACGTGATATATTGTTTTCTAAATGTTACAAATAAACTATGACACAATAAATCTTTTTCAAAATATATATGCTGACATTCCCAATTCATGTGAGGTACCTCTACAAGACACTAAACTTATATTTGCATTCTTTGCAGGAAAACTTCCTTTCTGGATTCAGAGTATCTGAAAGATACTCTAAATTCTGTGCTATCTGAAACTTCTTTGCAAGGCTGAGCCATAATATGCTCTCTCCATTATGTCTTAATTTAATGTGTGTGTGTGTGTGTGTGTGTGTGTGTGTGTGTGTGTGTGCATGCTTATACTCTTTGTATGTGTATTTGTTTCTGGTGCTTTTCTTTTCTTCTGTTTGTTTTCTTTTGGTACATTTTCTTTTTTAACATTTTCTTACTTGTTTCCTTCAGAAAAAGATGCAGAGAGTAAGGAAGAGAAGGGCACAAGATTGAGTGAGGGGGGAAGGAGGCAGGGAGGGAGAGAGAGACAGAGTGAGAGAGAAGAGAAAGAAGAAAGAAGATTTGGAGTTGGGTGGGTAGAGAGATAAGGAAGAACTGAGAGGAGATGAGGGAAAGAAACTAAAAATTGGAATATATTGTATAAGAAAGTATTTTCAATAAAAAGGAAGCAACCGAAGCTACTAATAGAAAGATACCATGAAGCCCTATTTTGAAAGTTTGAACACATGAATTAGTAAGAGATGGTGGTCACCATCACTGTAAGACATCACAAGACGGAACTATCTGGAACTGCTTCTAATCACAAGTTTGTTAACTAAGAATGAACTTCTCTATAACATTAGTTTATAGATGATATGACACAAAATATTTATGCAGATGATAATTGGTTAAAATCCTGTATTTATTGTTGAAATATGTTAAAACCAATATAAACACATAAGTTAATAATAAAAATCAACAAGATTATCATAAAACAAAAATGATAATTTGTATTAATTAACTATATGCTGAAATAATATCTAATTAATTTTTAAAATGTAATATATTGTAACGCTCCTCAGGTTATTTCTTTCGGTCTTTTAGTGCCATATTAAAGCTACCAACAAGTATGAATGAAAAACCAGGAAAGCTTATATGTTGATCTCTTGGTATCAGTTTTTATTTAAGGCCTGTGTGTACATAGTTTAAATATTTCACAAAGGCATTATATTGTTAATAGAATAATCTGTGGTAGCTTTCTAGTATGTAATCTCATTGTATATATTTCTTCATCAAATATTCATTCATATATTACTAGATTTACTTCTCACCACTAATTAAGTAGTGAACAGAACAAAGACAACCCTTAACTCCGCATATTGCAAAAGAACTAGGAGGCAGACAATAAAAGTTACCATATGGATCCTTAGATAGTGGTATGCGTCTTATTATAAATGAGCCTGGGAAGTAAAATAGGTAACTGACAAAGACTGGATTTGTAAGTGGCGAGACCCCTGTAGAAGGAAGGAAAAGAGCTTCAAAAGCAATAGGCAGCATTAAGTCCAGGTACCACTGAGGGAGCCGCTTCTGTGTAGCAGGTACAGCTGCGTGCAGGTGATGGGTGAATGGCAAAGAGACAGAGAACTGCATCACACTCATTCCAGGCTTTCATGCTAAAAGAACATGGAACAGAAGGAGCTGTCCTTCTAGAGGAACATTGAATGTTTGTGGAGTAGTGCTGAATTGCCACAGTGGCTGGCCCTGACACAGTGATTTTCTGCAGCGAATTTTGTTTCCCAAACTTGGAGAAGAAGGTTGTTAGTTGTGCAGATACATCCTATCCTCTATTCTTTTGAATATTTACTAATATTTAACCTCATAAGAACTGTGATGTATAAAATAATTATGAAAACAATTTTAGTAGTAAATATTTCATATTGGAAGGCATTTTGGCAACATATTCCCTATCCTCTTACAAAGTATATGATCTGATGCTATAATAAATACCAAAACACAAGATAAAAAACATAATGCATTTGACACAAGTGAATGATTAAATGAAGCAAGATGTACAGGTTGATCTTCATGTGGGTCCCAATCAACTGGAACAGGGGACTGTCCCCAAAGCTGTTGCCTGTACATGGGATATAATATTCTAGGTGTGCTGCCTTGTCTGGCCACAATGGGAGAGGATGTACCTAACTTCACAGACACTTGATGTGCCAGGGTGGGGAAATACACAGGGGACCTCTACCTGCTCAGAGAAAAAGGGGAGGGTGAATGGGGGAAGGATCGTGGAAGGGGGTGACCAGGACAGGGACAGTTGTGGATGTAAGTAAATAATAATAATAATAATAATAATAATAATAATAGTAATAATATTATTTTTTTAAAAATTACTTTTTAGTAAAAAGTACAAAATAAAGATAGAATAAAATAAAACTATACCAAATACACAGATTCACAAAGTATTCACTCAGTTTCAGAATTATGGGTTAGATAACAACCAGCACTTCCGTTTCTTCATGTTTCCAATCTTAGATGAGTAACTCACTGATCACAGCTTTCTCTGAGGATGATTTGGAAACTGGGCATTCATCTATGAATATAAGTGAACTGTGCTAGGATAGCCTTTCAGGATGAGAAGCTGGATTTCAAGTATGTGATGGAAAAATAGCTGGGGGGAATTAACAGGGCCCAATTTCAGAGCAGATCTTAATGGATACTATTTTCAGAGGTAGATTGTAATCACTATTCAGGGCTGTCAGATCCTTAACTTCTGGTTTAATAACTTTATTTCAAATATGGGTGTACAATGACTGGCTAAAAAGCTTAAAGAGGCATCTATATGATTAAAGGATTAAGTAATAGAATTCAGACTGTCTGCATCTGCCTGTGGGTCACTGGTTCCCTAACTACCATGTTGAGAAGCTCAGGGCCAAAGTATACATGTAAACCTCAATTAAGTGCATCCTATTAAACATATGAACTAGATTTCTGGGAATGAGTGTTGACTGAAGACTGTCAACTATAGGTACTGGTATTGAATGGGTGGTCCAAAGTTTTTGAGACTGTGTCGAGAGATAATGCAGTCTTATTGGAGGAAGTAAATTATTGGCAGCAAGTTGAAAGAATTCACAGCACTGTCCCACTTCCAGTTGTATCTGTCTGGTTTTTTTTGTTTTGCTTGAAAATGTGATTTCTAAGCTTTCTGCTCTGGCCACCTGGTGCAATAGCACCACTGCCAATACAGACTTTCTTCCTGGAACCATAAGCCAGACAAATCTTTTTTTTTTTTTTTTTTTACAATAAGTTGCTTTTGATCATAATATTTTATCACAATACCAGGAGAGTAAACATTACACAGGTTGAGCTTAATAACTCCAGTGAGTATGTAACCTTCCCTAGCCCATGGTAATACTGACACTGCCATGTTTCTAAGAAACACCAATCCTAAACAAATATTTCTAATTATTAGAGAAGCCTTGCATTCCTCTTTTCCCTATTAATTAATTGATTAATTAATTTCAAAGTGTAGCAGAAATTATTGTGGAGGTCGAAGAAGGGAATTTAGAATTTTTTCTACCATACAATTCCTGGGAAATAAAAAGAAACTGGTTCTTTCAGGATCTGAGCCAAGTCCTGCTACCCACCAAATCACCTTACCAGGCCACTTGTATTTTTCCCAATAGTTATAATTATTTTTTATTAGATATTTTCTTTATATTTCATGTTATCTTGTTTCCTGATTTCCCCTCTGGAAACCCCCTATCCCATCCCCGCCCCTGCTTTTCTACCCTCATTGAGAAGGAGAAGCCCTCGAACCACCCTACCAGGGGACATTCAATTGCAATAGGTCAAAGTGAGTCCTCTCCCACTAAGGACCACCCACGAAGTCCAGTTAGGGAAGGGAATCCAATGGCAGGCAGCATAATCAGTGATAGTCTCTAATTCAGTTGTTACAGGGCCCGGATGAAGACTAAACCTCACATCTGCTACAAATATGTAGGGGGTCTTAGGTCCTGTCGCGACCGGCCTTGACCAGCAAGAACGACGCGACGCCCGAGATCCTTCTCAACAGCACTTTATTCATGATGCTACGGGGAACACTAATGGACTAGCAAGGCCGCCCTATATACTGGAGCGTTCACTGCCCAGGTGCTCTGTGTGTTACTGTTGCCACGGGATAGGCTAAAGTAAGAATCACTTCAATAACATAAGGCTGGGCAAAGAGGACTTGTGCTGAGTCATTATTATTATCAGATGGGCAGTGGAAGCCAGCGCCATCTCATTATTGTTATCAGATGGGCAGTGGAAGCCAGCACCATCCTATAATGGCGAATGATATGGCTCACAACAAGGTCCAAGCCTTGAACATACTTTGGTTGGTAGTTCAGGCTCTCGGAGCCCCCATAGACCAAGGTTAGTTGACTATGAAGGTCTTCTTGTGTTGTTCTTGACCCCTCCAGCTTAATCACTTCTATCCACCACTCTTCCACATGATTCTCTGAGTATCACCTGAAGTTTGGATGAGGGTTTATGTATCCTTTTCCATCTGCAGCTAGATGAAGCCTTTCAGGAGACAGTTATACTAGGAAGTATAGCAGAGTATTATCAATAGTCAGGGATTGGCTCACTTACATGGGATGTGTCACATGTTAGGCCAGTCATTGTTTGGCTGTTTTCTCAATCTCTGGTTCTCTCTTTATCTCAGCACATCTTGTAGGAAGGGCAAATTTGGGGATGAAAGTGGTTTGATGAACCTCTTCCTCCACTGGAAGTCCCATCTGGCAATAGAGGTGGTCACTTCAGTCTCTATAGACCCTGATGTTAGGAGTCTCTGCTATGGTCACCCCATGGGCTCCCTGGAACCTTCCCTGTCCCAGGTATCCAGAGATTCCTCCATTCATTGCCATTCTCACTCCCAGCCCTGTCTGACACTCCCTTTCCCCACATCTGAGCCACATCCCAGGTTGCTTCCTCACCAACTCTCCCACCCAGTTACTTCTTTCTATTCCCCTCAGATGACTATTTTGTTTCCCTTTCTGAGTGAGATTCATAATCCTCCTTTGGGATCTCATTATCACTCAGTTTATTTGGGTCCTTGAATTGTAACATGATTTATCATGTTCTTTATAGCTAATATGCACTTAGAATTGAGTACATAACATAAAGGTCTTCCTGGATTTATGTTACCTCACTTACGATGATATTTTCTATTTTCATCCATTTGCCTTCAAATTTCATGATGTCTTTGTTTCTAATAGTTGAATAGTATTCCATTTTGTAGTTGTGCCACATTTTCTTTATCCATTATTCAGTTGAGTGTTATGTGGGTTATTTTCAGTTCCTGGCTATTATGAATAAAGCTGCTATGAACATATTTGGGTAAGTGTCCTTGGGGTATAGTGGAGCATCTTTTGGGTCTATGCCCAAGCATGGTTTAGCTGGGTCTTGGGGCACTTCTTGAAGGTCCCTCTACTTTAAAGGTTTATCACTTGCATTAAGCATCCCCTGAAGTCATTCTCAAAATTTTTCTTTTCATCAAAGTTTCTGTCTTCATGGAGTTTTTGGAAGCACTGCTCCATAGATAACAATAGGTTGTTTACAGGCCATGAACAAATTCCTTCTATTTTTAACACCCGTGAACTTGACAGGATATAGAGGTCCTTCTTTGTTTTAATTTATTTGCAATACCGCCTTACTACAGAAGGATTTCTATAGTTTATTGGTAGATCCCCAGACCCTCATTCCTAATGATCTTATTGAGTGTGTTTAGGAAGGTATGTTTAGTATTTCATATTTGCATCAATGATTGAGCTGTATAATTGGGTGTCAGAATTCTGGTTCTGCCACTTGAATTCGGCAAACACATAATGAATTCTTCCTTTATGCCAAGTCCCTTACATATAGTTGTGAATAAAAACAACCTGTCCATCATGTTCCTGCCATGCCATGCAAGGTTGATAGGTCACGGATAGAGGGGAAAACAATCCTGAAAACTGGCTCATTCTTGGAAATATCTTGAAATGACCCCGTTCTCATTCAGTTTTTTGTCCATTCCAGACTAAATTCTGGTTTCCTCACTGTGCGTAAATTTAGGCTCATAAAAACAATAGGCCAAATCCATGTTAATATATCTGTACTCATATGACTCATTGTCTGTGAAGCATTTCCCATAATGCATAGTTCCTGTCTTGCTCCTTGTACTGTTAGAAAACTTGTTTTCTTCTGGCACCTGTGATCTGGTCATGTAATTCTTATTGTCTGTTTCACTTCTGACCATGACTAAGTTATCTCTGTGGTCCATCCCTCCTTTCCTTATGCTGTGCAAGCTTCCTTACTGAAGTCAATTATTTTCTATTATGATCAGGTGATTACTTTAACTGTTTTGATTCTTATCTGTAGAATAAATGTGAAAAGTGCTGTTATCTCTGAATTTAAAGCTTTTTGCAAAAAGTCTTACATAGAAAGCAATGTATATTAAATATATTAAATACAGAGTATTTTGTAACGTAATGCTAAATTATTTTAAAGTAGAATATCTTACATGTTTAATGTACTTGTTAATGAATATAATTGTCATTCAAATCTTGAGTAATGAAAGAAAATTGGTCCATTTAGTAATCAATCACAGCTAATAATGCCCCACATTGATTCCATCTGAGGACATTGTCAAGAAAATGGCTTCAAGTCTACAGTTAAAATAGAATCTCTGTTGTTCTAATGCTTAGGAAATAGTGTTCAGGCTACATATTCACAAACCCTGTATTCTGCTCCCTAATGGAGTCCCTTCACTTAGATACATTATTGAACACTCACCTCAGTGTCTACCCTCACAATCACTGTATGATGTCCCTTAATATAATTTTATTCCATATATTTAACAATGAACATGAAATAGGAAATGGTGGAGTCTATATGGCACCCTTCTAAGTATGCTCATGAAACAAAAGAGAAGAAATCTAGAAGTGGGTTTTGAAGAAATCAGAACATAAGGTTTGAGATTTGCCAAAAAAGTTACATTTATCCACTTGAATGCTCCACGTGATGCCTTTACTTTCATTAGAAATAAAAATGTATCTCCTAGAGACTTTAGAATGCTTAATTTCAAGCAACTTACCTAAGAGAATTCATAATGGCAAAATTATTTTCCATTTAAACAGAAGACGGGCTTTAGTATTAATATGAGATTAGACATGTAGACTACATTTTGTGTGTGTGTGTGTGTGTGTGTGTGTGTATGTGTGTGTGTGTGTGTAAAATGTACCTTACTCCACTGAGAGGGCAGAATTCCCTCTATTTCTTTTATTATTCATGTCTTTCTTTGACAAATGATTTTACATTTAGTGCTAAGTTCAATTTCTCACATTTTAGTGGAAGTTTATGTTGGTATTAAAAAGATACAGTAAATTGCTACAGAAAGAAAAATGTTAAATCTGTTTCATTTCTAAAAATATCTATACCTCCTTCCTATGTCCATACTTTTACTTAGGTACATTACTGCCCACTCTCCTGAGTGACCCCTCCTATCATCTCTCTGCTATGCAAGGGAAGAGAGAATTTCTGCATACTGCTTACACACCACCTTTTAGACGTTCTTCTTCATCGCTCTTGGCTGTTAAGTTTGCACTGAGGGGATGTTGTTTCAGATGGACGTGAGACAGAGATAAAGGACACAGTATGGGAACTGACTAATGGACATATGACACAAATGAAGGGCACAACATAGGAAGTGAAGAATGGAATTATTCACTGATTTAGGAAGAAAATACGGAAAAGTATTAAGAGTATTTTACACCACCTGTGATAACCAGTCTTATTGGTCAATTTTTTCATTATGTAGAATGACTGGTTAGGCAAGCCTGTGGAGAAGCCCATGAGGAATTATACCTATGCAAGGTTTTTAATAATGTGTTTTTAGTTAATATAACAGAATAATGCAATATAACATATAACCATAATATAATAAATATGTTGTGAAATTATTCCATCTACCAAATATTTTTAAAGTTCATTATTCAGAAATGTATAAACATTAAACTTTATATAAAATTACCTTAGAGGGTTTTACACTTTTTTGCATCAAAATGTTTATAGTTTGTATGAGCACAGTGTTATCTTATAATTTCTGCTTGTGTGTAAGTCCGCTCATGTGACATACACAGTTTTTAGAACATTGAGTCAGAAGCTAAAGCTGTAAATTTGTCAGCAATTCATTTTCTTAACCTATAAGCAGGACGGTGAATGGACCATTTATCCCCAATGGATTATCACTAAAACTACTTGAAATATCTCTTGTGGCATGCTTTAGACAGTTGGTAGTACTCATGAGTGTTAACTGCCACGGATACTAGTATTTGATGCATAGCAAACTGAAAGGATAGCTATGAGTTTTCAGACATCAGAATGAAAAATTTTACCAAGAACCTAATGCTCTCCAACACTTTCAAAAAATTACTTTTGGAGTTTGACCATTCAGAACATTTGTGAATGGTTAGAAGTGGTGAAGTGATAAAAATTTGCCTCTTGAAAAAGGAGGGCCAGCAACAGGCCCAAATTTGGTTTCAGCTCAAAGGGAGGCCCCCAAGGCCTGACACTATTACTGAGGCTATGGTGTATGCTCACAAAAAGGGATCTATCATGACTGCCTTCCAAAAGACCCAACAGGCAGCTGAAAGAGTCAGACACAGATATTTACACCCAACCTATGGACAGAAGCTTCTGACCCCTGTATTAGAATTAGGGAAAAGATGGAAGAAACTGAGGAGGAGGGTGACCCTGTAGAAAGACCAGCAGTTTCAATTAACCTGGACCCCTAAGATCTCTCAGACTGAATAACCAACTAGGCAGCATACACCAGCTGACAAGAGGCCCCAAACACGTATACGGCCAGATCTTAGCTCAATCATAGAAAATGCACCTAACCCTCAAGAGACTGGAGGCCCCAGGGAATAGGGACGTCTACTCAGTTAAGGAGGGGGAGACTTCCTCTTGGAGTTGGGGAGAGGAGGAGGCATGAGATGTGAGACACTCAGAGGGTGGGGCAGGAGGGATATAAAATCTGGACTTAAAAAAAGCTTTAAAAAGTAATAAAACTTAAAACAGCAAATTTTAATAACCAAAAATGCCTCTTGATGTCATTAAAAATAGTTCTAAAGATGCTATTTAATCCTACTTATATTAGAAAATAGTCTTTACATATGCACTGCATTTTTTGTGAGATAAGAAAAATGTATGCACCTTAATGGTATTATAATAGAATATGGTCAACTCTGAAAACATAAATACAAATAATATTATACAGAAAAGCAGGTTATATTTAGGAGAGTATGTGTATGTGAGTATATGAATGCTATAATAATTAGTAAAAAAAAAAGAGGCCATGAATTTCAATAAGAATAATGAGAGCTATGTGGGAGGTCTAGGGGGTGGAAAATAAAGGGATGCATTGTAATTACAGTCTTTCATTCTCCTACATTAAAGTTCAAGGGCTCTTAGGCAAAGAATAAACTGTGAGACATTAATCTAACATTCCCGTGTCATTATGGCTTGTCCTTCTTAGTTCTATCTATTTATCAATAATTAATCAGATAAGTTAATCATCAGAATTAACAACTATATGTATTATATGGAAAGTTATATGTCTTATACCAAAAATATGATTCAAGTAAAATATTCAAGTCATGACCATTTTCCTATTTTAAAGAAAGATGGGAAGAATGCATGTGAATGTCTGGGAGAAAAGAGAACAACACACACAGCCCTTGTGCAGGAGTGGCAGAGAGGAAATCACTCTTGCTCTAAAGATACTCATCCACAATTGGGATAATTTTAATTTTTTTTAAATCAGCTAAAAATATGTTTTAGAAGAATAAGGTTATTAGAACATTGAATGAAAAGTATTTATGTTTAAGAATTTTTTTTTTTTATTTATATGCATGTACCTCTCTTTTGGGCTGAATGCAATGCCTGTGATCTTGCCCAGAGAGGAGTAAGATAACTTGGATTCTGAGTTTTACATGTTTGTGGACTGCTTGGCACCAAGTGCTGGGCCCAAAACTCAGTTTCTCTGGAAGACCAGCATGTGCTATCAACTGTTGCACAGTCTTTCCAACTAGAAAGCATTGAGAGTGCTGAGTGAAAACAAAACAAAACAAAAAAATTAGCTCTTTTGTTTTCAACAAAAATCTGATATATTTTGAACATATTTTGAACACATTTTAAAATAAACATATTTTGAACATCTGATTCAAATATATCTTTCGGAAGAAATAGTTTTAAGTACAAATGTATTATGAAAGATAAATACTGATATTTACATTGGTGGTTAAATTATTTAATTTTATATAATAGTCTCTTTAAAATATAGGTGGATATATAGGCGTCTTAGTTAGGTTTCAATGCTGTGACCAGACACCATGACCACGACAACTCATATGAGGACAACATTTTTTATTTTTTTATTTTTTGGTGGATGGAGCAGACCCCAACACACAAATTTATTTTTTCCATAGTTTATGTATCCAAGCAATATCTTTCAAGCAGTATTGAAATACAATGTGATTACATTCTATATTTCTTTTAGAGAATGACTACGAAAAATTTTTTCCAATACTTTTACATGATAAAAGCTTTATGTAAAAAAAACAAGATATTCTCAAGGAACCATGTATATCCATAACTAAGCAATTTGTTATAGATTAATAAAGTGTAAGCAAGCAAAGTGGTCTTCTCAGCCAGTCTCTCTTACTGGCAAGCAGCAATTTTATTTACAAAGAAAGGATTAATTATTTTACTATCTTAAAAAGTAATCTTATAAGAATCCTAAAAGAATCACAAATCTAAACTTTTATACAAAAACAATCAGTCATATCTATTGTAAATCCTCAGAATGCATATCTACTCATCAGATATTCTTTTATTTTTCCTTTTTTGGCTATTTTTTATTAGATATTTTCTTTATTTACATTTCAAACATTATCCCCTTTCCTCAGTTCCCCTCTGAAAACCCCCTATCCTATCCCCCCTCCTGCTGCTCACCAAATCAACCACTCTTGCTTACCTGCCCTGGCATTCCCCTACACTGGAGAATGGAGCCTTCACAGGACCAAGGGCCTCTCCTCTCATTGATGTGTGACAAGGCCATCCTCTGCTACATATGTGACTGGAGCCATGGGTCCCCACTGGCATACAGGTTCAGAGGTTCAGTCCATTATCATCAAGGTGGAAATATTGCAACATCCAGGCAGGCATGGTAGAGGAGGAACTGAAAGTTCTACATCTTCATCTGAAGGCTGCTAGCAGAATACTGACTTCCAGGCAGCTATCATGAGGCTCTTAAAGTCCACACCCACAGTGACACACCTACTCCAACAGGGCCACAACTTCTAATAGTGCCACTGCCTAGGCCAAGTATATACAAACCATCACATCCCACTCCCTGGTCCCCATAGGCTTGTTCAAACATATGAGTCTATGGGGGCAATACCTAAACATAGCATAAGGCAAAAATACATTTAGTCCAACTTCAAAGGCCCCATAGTCTATAGCAGTCTCAACAATGTTAAAAATCCGTCGTGCATGTCTCTTCTGAGATTCATCCAATTACTTAACTGTAACCTCCAAAGTAAGACAGGAAATCAGCTGGGCAAATGCCAAACTCTGCACCTTCATATCTGATTTCAAAGTGGTCTTTAGATATCAACTCCTTTCTCATCTTTTTTGACTGCAACAAACTTCTTTCTTCTCGGCAAGTTCAGATATGCTATTGCTCTTACATCTCAAAAATCTTGGGGTCTCCAAGGCAACGTCAGTGTTACAGCTACTTATTTCAGTGTCTGGGATCCACACATAATCTTTTGGTCTCCTGCGAAGGGATGGCATCACTTCTCCAGCTCTTCCCTCTGTAGCACTCTAAGCTCAGGTTGATTCACTCCACTACTGCTGCTGTTTTTGTCATCACGTTCTTGGGGTCTTCCACTGCAACTAGGCTTTACCAGTAGCCTCTCATAGGCTCTCTTCATGGTGCTGAGCCTCAACTCCTTTGTATGACCCCTTCAAGTGCACTTTCACCAATGGCCTTCAATGGACTTTCACAGTACCATACCCCAGCTGTTCTTCAGGACATCTTCATGCCTTCAAAACCAGTATACCCTAGGTGACTCTCACACATTACCAAGTACAGCTGCTGCAGGAGGCATACATTTAGCTATCTCTGGAACACAGATTATTTGTGCTCTCAGAAAAAACTTCTCAGACTTCACCTAAGTGATGTTGGTCTCTTCTTAATAACCACTAATTTCTTAGCTACAGCTAACCAGCATCAATTGTCCCAGGAAGTCCATCTATTCTGAACTCTAAAGGCAAAGCCATGTGGCCAAAGCTTCCATGTTCTGCTGCTTGCTGGGCTGGAACAATACCTCCTTGTTCTATTACATTGTCACAAGCTTTCTGTTTTCCAACTCCTTCACTGCCTAAGCTTGGCTGTCCTGGAACTTGCTCTGTAGACTGATTTGAACTCAGCGTCTGCGTCTGCATGCCTTTCTCCTAAGTACTGGGATTAAAGGTGTTTATTATTTTACATGGAACTTAGATTTTCATATCAATATGCTTCAAGAGTTCCATGCCAAGATCCAGGTCAGAATCTTGTGTCTTCGGGCCTCAAGATCTGGATAACAGGTGAGCCCACAAATTATGGATTGAAGTTTATTCCAGATAAAGTTGAACACCAGGAATAACTATTATAATAGGTAATAAAATATAGATAAATGATAAACATGATAAATAGATTGACAGATGGGTATGTAAACTATTGTTTCTGCAATGAATTTCTCATGTAGGAACAATTTTCATTCTATCTTTGAAGGTATTTGTGAGTTCATGAAAATATTTCCTTCTACTTACCAACTAAGCATGTTTTCTGTGCTTTCCTAACATATTTATAAACAAAATGAGAAATAAATATTGAAGCTAAAACTAAAATATATGGTTAATATCTTGCTTAAAAACATGGTTCTTTCAAATAATCCTATTAAAAATGGGGTACAGAGCTAAGCAAAGAATTCTCAACTGAGGAGTATCAAATGGCCTAGAAGTACCTAAGGAAATGTTCAAAGTCCTTAGTCATCAGGGAAATGCAAATCAAAACAACCCTGAAATCCCACCTCACACCAGTCAGAATGGCTAAGATCAAAAATTCAGGTGACATCAGATGCTGGTGAGGATGTGGTGAAAGAGCAACATTCCTCCATTGCTGCTGGGATTGCAAGCTGGTACAACCACTCTGGAAATCAGTCTGGCAGTTCCTCAGAAAATTTGACACAGTACTTACTACCTGAGGACCCAGCTATACAACTCCTGAGTATATACTCAAAAGATGCTCCAACATACAGCCTTATTTATAATAGCCCGAAGCTGGAAAGAACCCAGATGTCCTTCAACAGAGCAATGGAAACAGAAAATGTGGTACATTTACACAATGGAGTAGTACTCAGCTTTTTTTTTTTTTTTTTTTTTTTTTTTTTTTTATACCAAGAGAAGTTTATTTTTCTCTTCCAGGAGGTGGGAACTCCAAGATCAAAATGTCTGAGGTGGTTGCCCTTGGGCATGCTTTTTCTTTGTGCCTTCCCAAGACACAGATAAATATATTTATTATTTTGTTGTTGTTAGGACACTAATTACCGTGGATAATATTTTTAGGACATAATTTGACTTGAATTACTTTGTTAGACATAACTTTGCCAAATATAGCCATAGTACTCAGCTTTTAAAAATAATGACCTCATGAAATTCTTAGGCAAGTGGATGGAACTAGAAAATATCATCCTGAATAAGGTAACCCAATTACAAAACAACACACATTGTATGCACTCACTGATAAGTGGATATTAGACCAAAAGCTTTGAGCACCCAAGACATAATTCACAGACCACATGAAGCTCAAGAAGAAGAAAAACCAAAGTGTGGATGCTTCAATCCTTCTTACAAAGGGGAACAAATTACTCACAGTGGGTAAGGGTAGAAGGGAATTGGGAGGAAGAGAGGAGAGGAATGTGGGAAAGGGGGGCAGGATCAGGTATGGGAGCAAATTGCGATGATATACAGAGGGTCAAGAATTTGTGTAGCAATGGGGGATGGGGAACTGGGGATAGCCATCAGCAAGTCATAAATGTCAGGGAAGCAAGAGGCTACCAGGACACATCAGGGATGAGATTAGCTGAAATACCCAACAAAGGGGAGAGAGAACCTGTAGAGACTATATTCAGCGATTAGGTAAGGCCCCAGGTTGAGGGATAGGGCAACCTACTTATCTCACAATATTATTCTGTGTTTCATAAGTGATAGCATGAGTCAAAAATAATAGTTTAATCTATTTGATTACATTAATAAAATACTAGTATTTACACAATAAATATAGAGTGCCATATCTAAGACATGCCATTTACGTTAATTCATTTCATTCAGTGTCTCTCTCATATGCTCAGTAGTGGATAGTTATTCATTGTAGACAGAAAATGAATGACAAATGCTACAGAAGCCAGACCACAGTATTAGTATAATCCATGTCAGCACAAAAGGTCAGTGATAAAAAAAATTCCAGATCATGTAGGGTACTCTTCAGTGATCTTATTTCAGCAGGGAGCCTCCTCAGCTTGAACGGATAACACCAACCTGTCACACTTACTGGACGTAACAGCATCATGATTTCTTTATTAGAATATTGACTCACACATTGAATAACATCTTTCATAACTTCATCTTTCATTCTCTGGAAGTTGTAGGGACTGAATACCAGTTAAAGAAAAAAAATCACAACTGATGATGTAAAATGTTTACATTTATCTATCCATTTTTGTATATCAAAAAATGTGTCTTAAATTTGTATGTGCAAATAGTCTCTGCGAATCTGTATCATATGTAAACACATAATGTGATACCTTTTTATATATGCATAGGGTTTTTTCAATTATAAATAAGTTAAAAACAAAAGGTAATTGGTATATATCTAGTTAGCTATATAGTCATCCATTAGTTATTTTACTTAACCTGAATCAGTGGGTTTTTTTAATTAGATATTTTCTTTATTTACATTTCAAATGTTATCCCAAAAGTTCCCTATACCCTCCCCCCCACCCTGCTCCCCTACCCACCCACTCCCATTTCTTGGTCCTGGCATTCCCCTGTACTGGGGCATATATTTATCTTTTAATTAGTCAAATATTTATAGTGAAGAGACAAGCTAGTTTAAAATATATACCAGGTTTCATTAGGAAGGGTTAGAATAATAAAATAATTAATGTCATTATTATTAATAAATTAAGTGAGATATGGTCAAAGGGAAATTACCTGTAGAATTTCAATAGTGCCAAGAACTGCATTATATTGCTATTCCCCAAAAGTACAATACAGAAGCAATAACCTTTCGTAATTTGGAACAAGGACATTGCAGTGAAGGAAAGTGCTCTTGCTCTTACTGTGACACTTGGCTCATGTCAAATATGTTGCCCATATCTAGTTCTGAATCTTTAGTTTAAAAATACATATAGTTCTTGTATTAAAAAATATAAACCTAGAAACTATCAAATATATGTATTATGAAAACCTCTGTCTGACAAAACAACTGTATTTCATCATATATTTTAAGAAATACGACTTGATTCATTTGTTTTTATGTTCATAATGATGTGGTTTTGATAGCACAACACATGTATATGTCCATCATCTTCCACAGTCACTATATGGGCCTGTGAGATTTTACTGTCTCACCCTAAGCCTACCCTTATAGCACATACCCATAATAAACTACTATGACTCGAATGCTCATGATCTCTGTGACTTCACATCCACTTCCTGCTCCACACTTCCCAGTGCCTATGTGAAGTCTGAAAATCAATGGGGGAATTGTACCCTCCACTGCCACTTCCTGCTTCATCTATTCCCAGTGACTGTGAGGCCTGCAAGTGACTGGGGGTTTCTATCATTCCACTGTACCACCTGCTTCTCTCCTTCTTAGTGACCATGTAAATTCTGCAAGGGCCTGGAGATCTGCACCCTTCACCTCCATTCCCTGCTTCCTTAGTTCCTTGCCTGGCAGACAACTCAGCACTCTGTGCTTCTTCGTTTGGTCTTCCTTAGAGTCTTTATGTAGGTGAAGTCATGCAGCCTGAGTATATTACCTTTCAGATTCATCCATACAGTGAATTTGAATACAAGAAAAGAGTAACACACTGAGAGTGTAACCAATTTATTCATAACCTATTTACATATTGACCTTAGTACTTCTTTTGCTCATAGATACGTTCATTCTGTTGCTGACTATAAATTTGCGACTCAGGATTCACAGTGTGAACACTTTCTTGAGAGGCATTCAGTATAAAAATAGCAGAAAATAGGATTTGAAATCAAACGGTATGCACTAGGGACACCTGTGCTTTACTATGGTGAGCTGGACAAACAACTGTTAAGGGTGAATTGAGAGACTCACTGCCATCATTATAGTGAGTGTGAGAAAAATATCTCAGTTAATGCTTCAATGCTTCAAGAAAAGGTTTCTTGTCAGTTCAAAAACTTGCATATGTCTGAATTCTCTGTAAATGCTGTTGGGTTTACTACAGTCAAGGGTTATGAAAACCTTATTCAAAATTGGGGAGGAAAATAAATGCAGGAAACTCAGGAACAATTAAGTTGACAATAGAAATTGAAACTCTGTCTAGTCTGGGAGTGGGCCCTCAGGAATGTCCAAAGTATATCTGAATTAGTGACACAAAAATATATTCTGTGATTGTCAAACTTCTTATCACTCTTACGCTGCATTAGCCACTCTCCTACAAATTCTAAAATGCAACAAGCACATAAAACTGTCTTCAGGATGCTTTCTCTGCAACAACAGTTTAAAGCACCATTCCTCATCGACACTTGAAACAAGTAAAGTTACATTCATGTTCAGTGATAGGGCAGTATATACCTATGGTGAATATAGTGACATCTTTTAGTGGAAGTATACAGTTTTCAAGTAAATGTGTCTTAGGCATATTGCCAGAGGTCATGACAATATTAATGTTATTGTTTAATAGAAACATTCACTTCTTTCTAGGAGCAATTTTTGATGAATCTGCTAAAAAAGATGATGAGGTATTCCGCACAGCAGTTGGTGATCTCAACCAGAATGAGGAAATCTTACAGACTGAGAAAATCACATTTTCTGTGACATTTGTTGATGGCAACAACCCTTTTCAAGCTGTTCAAGAAGGTAAGCCCATCAGTGATCTATTGTTTATTTTGATTATATTATTATTCAGTAAAATGGAAATAAAAATAGATCCATAAACAGCAATTCAATGTAGGTATCACTCTGAGCCATCTCATCTAATTAGATATTACTTTTCCTGGGAGTTACTACCATATAAGATTTTATGTTATGTTCAAGTTTTGCAGGCCTGTCATATGAAAAATTATGATCTGGACTGAAATATGATATGAAAGAAGATATATAATTTACAGTCAAGAGCTTTATGGCATTGGTATAACTTCAATGGAAATGAAACTTTACTGTAAAATATGACTTTCTATCAGAATTTTTGGCTTTGGATTTCTCTGCGACTACTGCTGAATTGAGTGTTGTTACAACTTGCAATGACATTTCAGGGGTACAAATACGGTACTGCAAGGAATACCTGGAGACACTAACCACAAATCAGCATGGTTGTGCTATGTTTCTGGCGTCCACTCTCTGTCTGTATTTCTCCCCACAAGCTTTCAAACATTAAAGAAGAATCTTTTCTTTTCCATTCTCATGAGAGTGAATCAAAGTTCTCATTGACAAAAATAATCAGCAATGGCATTTCTTAGATTAGTGTAAGTCTCTGTTTGAGTCTGATAATCTACTTAAGTGTTAATATCCTTCTTTGGCAAAGTACTCATTGCTGGGGAATTGTTTCTTTATGTTTTCTAAGAGTCTAGATTTATTTTTGCCACTTCCCACATAGTTCACTGTTGAAACATGATTACTGCCATGATGATATTAAGAAATGGAAGATTTGGAAGATGCTGAAGGCATGGTAATGAGATTGTATATATCGGATTAGTGCTCTTTAAAGACGTAAGGGGCAATGCTGCCTCCTTTGTCTTCAGAAGACACAAAGAGACAGTTTCTGTGGAATAAAAAATTAATGGATATCAGGCACAGTCTGCTGGCTTCCTGAACTTTGCCTTCCAGCACTGAGAACTGTGGGTAGTGCCTTCCAGCACTGAGAACTGTGGGCAGTGACTTCCAGCACTAAGAACTGTGGGCAGTGACTTTCCATTCTTTGTGAGTTACCAATTGAAAGTTGTTTCGTTATAATACTTGCACAGATGAAGACATTGATCTGTTTTACATTTTATTGTTGGCTATACTTTTAGGATAATGAAGGTCAGAGTAATCTAGTCAAATGAATTGTTTTTATGGACCATTTAAATCAGATTTGGAAGAAGAAACAACAAAACCACATTGGAAATATAAATTAGTTTGGCAGGAAACAATGTCAAGAGACTGATATTGAAAGGATGAGAAAATAACGCCAAAAGTTTAGTACATGTACCACTTTATCTACTACTAGAACTTTTGGTGTGTACACTGTTTTATAGATGATCATATGCAATCATTTTCGTCTGTTCATAGACTAGATGTGACACTACTAGTCTGAAAAGATGTTCTTTATTGCTGATTGCTGTTTGGATAGTATAAATCACATTGTTTGTATAAAATAAACAATTTTCAAAGAAAACTAAAAAAAATGTTTAACGATAAGATAGATTTTGATTTTTAGTAACTGGATATTACTACAAGGGCAAATTTTAAAAAAGCATGCATCTAAATATTTTCACATTAAAATCATAGCTTTACCACAAATTATTCCAGTGTTGAAAATCACTTATGGTAGCATTTGCAATATGTCTAATATCAGAATCTATAAAGAAGTTTGCAAAGTAATTTAGAATTTGAGGAAGATATTCAATGGCTTATAGAATGTATGTTCTCTTACAGTCATGTTCTCAATTCTTGATGAGTTACTTGGCCACCCAGTGCTTTCTTGACCATGATTAGAACAGAAAACAAAGATACCTGACCCACTTATCTTCCAAGTCTTGGTGTGCCAATCTTCGTGCCAAATCAACCTACCCAAATGCACTGAGATTTTAAGTGTCTACCTTGGTTAAAAAAGTAGATGGGGGTAAATGAAAACAACAAATTAGGTGGGAGGGAGTTATAAAGTCCTCCCATATTTCCTCATTGAAGCGATGAGGGTTTATTTTTCAAACTGCAATAATTTTCTTTTAGACTGTGCTTTGTGTATTCATCCTTCCCTTAGCTAAGTTCTAGAAACAAAAATATTTCTCAACAGAATTGCAAGACTTGAAAGAAGTTGTCACAGTGAAAGCATAATGGGAGATGTAATAAGTTTCCCAGATGGAGTCCCCTAGATATCTTACAAGGATGAAGGATCTTGACAGATTGTGTGACTGGTATCTGATACTAACAAGATGTTCTGGGTCAGTTATTTTGATGGTCTGTGATGGGTGCTGAACCTGAAACAAGTTACAGCTTTAGAGAAGCTTGTTGCCACTGTTCTGTACCTAGGATAAACTTGGATTTATTTTACAAGTGGAAATAATTATCTCAAGACATACTGTAAAAATATTATTTAAAAATATCAAAAACTATGCAGGATAAATAAAGAACCACATTGGAAGTTTCATTTTATTAAACGATATCAAGAAGATTAGGAGAAAAACTATGTCATTAAAGATCCCATTGCGTATGTGTGTGTATGTGTGTGTGTGTATGTGTGTGTGTATGTGTGTGCCTGTGTGAGACAGAGACAGAGAGAGAGACAGAGAGACAGAGAGATATCATCTCTTCTAAGTTATACTATTAAAATCTATGTAAAATAAATTTAATATTACCAATTTATTATAAGGTATAAAAAGTTAAATGGGGTTATTTTTATTATTTATAAATCACTTTTAAAGATTTTTATAAAATTTATAGCAAATTTACAACATTTCTATCTTCCTGTCTTGTGTGCATTTATTTTAAGTTTAAAGCACAATTCTTGAGAATACAGCGTGATTAAGAAAGTAGAAATTTGGTCTACAATGACTAATAAGAGAGATCTAACAAAAAACTTGTCACTCAAAAGACAAACCAGTTCCAATTGTTACCTATATTTTATTTTAAAATTCCATTCACATAACCATGTTAAGAGCATAGTTAGTGCTGTGATGTAAAATACTCATCCTACTGCTCATAGAAGGAAGCATTCAGTTCCTCAGAGTCACCAAAACAGATTTTGAAGGACCAATTTTTAACATGTGATTTGTCTTATTGCTAATAGTTAATAATGGAAAACTCTGAATTAGTGAATCCTAGTTAACATGGAGATAGTACGTAATGACTGACATTGTTTTGTATAATAAATTATTCAGTAGTTACCAAGGACAAATTATTTTTCACGTTTTAACAGAGGATCATTCCTTGCTCTTTTTTGTTGGTTTTTAATATTTTTGTAATATATTTTGATAACTAAGGAAAATGATTTTCTGATTCCATATGGCATACAGGAGGGCAAAAAAATCCACATATATTTCTAAAACAGCCAGTTAACTATGTTTGAGTGTAAATTTAAATCAATTTAAAATGTTCAAAATGTAGTTTAATCTATTATGATTCCAGGATATGAATTAATTCGGTTTTTTAACTTTTTCCAATTTTTTATTAGATATTTTCTTCATTTACATTTAAAATGCTATCCTGAAAGTCCCCTATACTCCTCCACCCTGCTCTCCTACCCACCCACTCCCACTTCTTGGCCCTGGTGTTCGATGTACTGGGGCATATAAAGTTTTCAAGACCAAGGGGCCTCTCTTCTTTTATAATACATGCAAATATTAGCAATGAGGAATCAAACAGGAACTTAAGATCAGTGTAAGTTTTAGTTACTGCATTATATCTAACAGTAAAATTATGCACACACACACACATGAAATATCAATATTGTGAAATATCAAAATTTGTATAAGATTTCAGAAGTATTTTAGAGAATTAAAAGGTTGAAAATGTGTGTTTGTGATGTTTTTACATTAATTATTTATACTCACAGCATAGTATAATGGGAGGATTCTAGTCTGGATGATAAACATTTACAATGTATAAATCACTCATATTCGGTCAGCCTTGGAAAACCTCATCAGTTAAAAATGAAAAGTTCAGCAAATGCATGGTACATTGTAAAGGCAATTTGACCCTATGATTTTATGGCTTCTTAACATATTTAAGGTGTTTAATTTATTCTTAGGGAAGGCTTTCCATTTCTGAAATTGCTTCTAGGTTTGCTGTGATTGATTTTTAAATAAATTATGTCTCCTCATCAACTGAGTCATCACAGTACTGAGAGCATGTCACCATCACCATTTTCAGGGAATGGTCTCTTGTTAGGTAGACTTGAACAAAAAGATTATGGCTACATTTCCTGTTTCCTCTTCCATCAGAGATTGTTTCCTATGTGTATCAAATCATAGAGATATTAGTAATTTTGTTTCTCTGTGGACAAAAGATATATCCAATGGAACTTAGTTCATGAACATTCATGGTAATTTTAGACAGATTTCAGCTAATCATGTAGAGAAGGGAAAACCTTCATGAACAGCAATTTTCCAGGTAATGAGAGAGTGCTGAAGTAGATAATGACATCAGATCACAACTGGACTACATAGCTGGGCCCTTAATCTTTAGAGGTGCACAAAAAGTGCTTTCTTCCTTCAGGTAGGTTTTGTCATCTGAATGATCACATAACTAGGATTAGAAGTCAGGAAGTAAGTATTTGAAAATGATCTGTGGGTTATTCTACATAAAACCATAAACATGTAGAAATACCTACTATGAAAAAACACTGATAACTTTACTGAAACAGCAGTACCTATTCATATTAATTCTTGACTGAGACTAACATATTGCTGCTCACAAAATGTGAGAATTTGTAAGACAATGTAGTACTTAGGAGTATCTCACTTGAAACTGCATGTAAAAATCTGATCTATATGATTCTTTAATGTAAGATTTCTGGAAGGATTAGTAATTGTCCATTGCTATTTAATAGGAAAATTTAGCTAAAAACTTTCATATAATTACTCTTATCAAAAATTTGCCAAAAAATATTGCAAAGTGTTGTTAGGATAATGACATGATCATACTATAATCACAAATGACTATTGAAGAAAATGTAGAATTACTGTGAATTATGGAGAAGCATAGTGAGCTTTAGTGTTATAAATATTAAGTACATTAAAATATTTAATGAGTCTATATATATTATACATATAAGTAAATGTCTAATCATATATATATATATATATATATATATATATATATATATATATATATCTCATATATCTATGTTTCCATGATTTACCATGTTATATATTGGTCTCAAATTAGGCAAGAAAATTGGATCAGTATAAAGTTGGATATTAGTAATGCTGATCTCAATTCGAAATACTGAATTTGTCTTTAGTCGTCAACATGATAGCTATTTTGATAACCACTATTATGTGAAACATTGTTTATTGTTTGTATTTGCCTCCCAGCTGGCTCTGAATCTATCAGTTGTTAAGGTACTTTTTCAGGTGGATACTCCGGCTGGATTCTTGTTGCTGTGCTGGCAGATCAAGGAGACAATGCTGCCTCCTCCCTCATTTTCATGATTAGTTCTCCTAGTTAGCACAGGAAGGTGAAGATTAGATTTGTAGTGTAATTTATTTGACGAAAAATAGTGATGTTGCAACAGCAACATGTGTACTTATGGTCTGGGAGATTTAAAATACCTTGTTACCATTTCTGGGAAGCACAGAAAGCACATGGAGACCAAATTAAAGCTTTCTGATGATTTGTGTGGGCTTAATACAGTCAGTGGAGTAAATAAGGCACTGCGTCATAGCTAAATGGGATTCAGTTGTGGAGAGTGAGAGTGTCGAAGAATGATGTACATGAAGGTCAAACAGAGAATGAATTCAAGGAAAGCGTTATACTTGCTGAGATGTCTCATCTCTGGTGTTTGAGGTTGTTTCTGACAGGATTGTTTAAAGGTTATGTGCCTGGACTATGCACATTTTCATTCTGACTTTTCATGGGAAAATATTAACTCTTAATCATCTTCACTGGTCTCTTTGCATTCTCAGTACTAATCTTTTTAAATAACACATGATATCCTGTTATTTTCTAGGAAATTCTCACCTCATTTTGAAACATACTTGTCTGGGGAGAACTGAGTTGTAATTGGGAAGATTTGCTAGACTGGTTCTGTAAGCTATAATTTCAAATGTAAATAACTTCAAATATGTATTACACATGAAAAATGTATTCCCATATGAAAAGGAGTTATTTGTGTTCACAGTGTGTGTGTGTGTGTGTGTGTGTGTGTGTGCATATCTGTGTCTGTGTCTTAGCTGCAGAAGAATTCATATCACTGGGATTATTGTGAAAATAAACAAAAAATACCAAAACAGAAAGTTTTTAAAGTTTTATTTTGATTCCAAGAAGATTCTTTATTTTTATTTTATATTACTCATTAATTAGGTAGATTCTTATTGCTGTGACTAAATTCATAAATAATAAAACTGAACAGGGACTTTTTATTTTGGTTCATTGTTCTAGATGTTTTGCTTCATTTACTGATGGCTTGTTTATGTACCTGAAAAATGTAGAATCCAGAATAGAAACATTAGGATAAAATACATTGAGATAAAGATTATTAGTAGGTAATATCTGCATAGAACCTTTTGTAGCATGCCTACCAGAAATGTATATTTCCACATTAGGCCCAAGCTCTTAAGATTTTAGCACTTCATCTTACTCCTATGACATTAAAAATCCAATAAATAATCCAATAATTACAGACAAGCTTATATGACCAGTTACTCTCCCCAAACCTCATTAATGAAATTACTGAACTAAGGAGCTAACATTCATGAGAACAGCTTTTGGGGAAACACTTTGTTATCATAATCTATAATGGAATACTTGTTATATGAAATCGAACAATTTGTGGTGATACTTTGTGGAAGTATCAGGGTAGAATGGTGTGGTACCCAACAGGGGCTTCCCCTTCTCTGAGGAAAAGATGATGAGGTAATGGGAGGAGAGATTTGTGAGGTTGGAACTGGGTGGATAAGAGGGGACATGATGGGGATGGAAAAATGAATAAGCAAATAAATTAATGAAAATTATCAGAGTCAACTTTTCAAGACAGAATGTAAAGATCTATTTATGATGACTCCAAATGAGAAAAGTACAAGTCCTACGTCAAGTCAACACCAGCTCATTCAATCAAACTTTGGTTCCATGAAGAGTGACTAGATTTTTAGTTTATTTCACCATTCCTGAAAAATATTTAAACCTTTATGAAAAATAAATAAAGCTTAAATAATGTAAACAAAAAGTAATTGATGGAAAAAAAAGAGATTTCTAAAATGTTTAATTTTTCATTGCCCCTTGAGTTGTAATAGACTTTTTAATGCAATGATTATTTAAAATGGAGTTTATAGAATCAAACACATTTAATCAAAACACCTAAGGACTTTATACCCCCATAAGGGAATTATACAAGAGAACTATGATAGAATTTTGTGTTAATTTAAAACAGTGACGAGTGGGCAATGACAGAAACATAAAGGTGATATATATGTATGTTTGAAAATGTATTTACATGGTCAGGGTAGTGATGGAAAAATAAGAAAAAGATGTAATTTAGGACAAGTTTTTTTTTTTTTCTTTAGAAGCTTCTATGAAAAGAGTGTGGGTAGCATTTCAGTATGTTGCATATGGAAAATTATATATGGTGTGGTATTTTGTGTTTGAAAACAAGATTGTCTTTTGAAGCCTTAAGGATTATTCCGTTTATTTATAAATGGTCATGACCACGGACTCATCATTTGGTGTGTAACCATTGCAGAGGAAATTCTCACATAGGTAATTTTCAGTGTTGTAGACCTCTTTTGGAAATTGAATAATTCAAAGAAAAGCATAAAAATACTGCCACAGGGGTAAAAAGGCATTGCTTTTGGATCTAATTAGTTTTTAGAACCATATCTTTCATTTTTAGCATGATTCTGAAAACATTTGTTCTTTTCACAACATTTGTCCTTCTAGGAAAAACAAATAAAATATAGAACAGATTAGAGAATTGATTTTACTAAGATTTTCTCATTTTTTAAAGCAGAACAATCCATAGAAATATATTAATGTTTTAATAATTAACAATATGGAAGCCTAATAATGAAATCTCATTTTGTGGCTTTTTAATATGCAGTTTGCTGTGCAGTCTGAAAGAGAATCTCATATGAAAACCCTAATGAATGAGGCAGCATTTACCTACATATGGTTTCTGATTTCCCGTGTGCTTTAAGAGGAAAGTTTTTGTAAAAACCTGATTTCCCTTTTTCTTTTCTTATCCTTTTCCCTCTCTTTTTCTTGGTGTCTTCCATCTCATCCTGCTCTTACAAACTATTTGCCTCTTTTTCTGCAGGGTTCCCTGAGCATGGGGGTGGGGAGGGTTGAATTTAATGGAGACATTCCATTTAGTGCTGAGTGTTCCAAGGTTTCTCATTCTCTGTATGCATGTATGTATGTGGGTCTCCTATTTCTTTCCATCTGCTGCAGGAGGAAACTTCTCTGATGATGGATGTGCATCCATGAGTACAGCAGAATGTCATTACAAGTCATTTTGATGTTATATATTTTAGAATATGCAATAATAATATAGTAATTTTTAATCAAGTATATGTTTTATATTAGGTCCCTTGGCTATCTACTCTCAGGTTCTTGACCGCAAGCAGTGTTCCTGATACAAGCCATGTTGGGTATAGATTACAATTCATAGAATATATCTTTTGTTTTTATTTTATTAGATATTTTCTTTATTTATATTTCAAATGCTATCCCAAAAGTTCCATCCCCCTGCCCTGCTCCCCTACCCACCCACTCCCACTTCTTGGCCCTGGCATTCCCCTGTACTGGGGCATACAAAGTATGCAAGGCCTAGGGGCCTCTTCCCCATGATGGCCGACTAGGCCATCTTCTGCTACATATGCAGCCAGAGACACGAGCTCTGGGGGTACTGGTTAGTTCATATTGTTGTTCCATCTATAGGGTTGCAGACCCCTTCAGCTCCTTGGGTACTTTCTCTAGCTCCTCCATTGTGGGCCCTGTATTCCATCCTATAGATTACTGTGAGCATCCACTTCTGTATTTGCCAGGCACTGGCATAACCTCACACGAGACAGCTATATCAGGGTCCCTTTCAGCAAAATCTTGCTGGCATATGCAATATTGTCTGGGTTTGGTGGCTGATTATGGGATAATATATTCTAAGTCAAATCAGATATTGGTTGGTTACTCCTAATGGCTTGGTACCACTATTGTACAGGCATATCTTCTAGAGAGGATACCATTTCATACCATGAAAGGATTTGTGAATGGCTTGGTCTTTATGTTTCTTTTAACAAAGACCCTAGAATATGTGGGGAAAGGGTTTACATAGGCATCAGCATGAATTCTTCATGTTGTATGAGTTCTATAGGTGTTGCCTTTAGCAGTGGGGCCTTGCCATCAGTTTTTGAGAGCAAACTATATTATTGGTAACTATATTATTGCTTGTTTGGGTATACCCTGGAACCCTTTGGCCAATATCTTAATAAATGTAACTCAATCCTGCTATTATAAGCTTCATTTAGTTACAAGATTTCAGGTTAAACTTTCTTCTTCCCTATTATTGACACTTTTACTCATATGTCTTTCATATATATATGAAATTATATATATTATATCTCTATATATATATATAATTACAAAGCTTCTACTGTAAAATATTTGCACACTGCCACTTTTCCCCTAATTTTCCCCTAATTCCTATTGGAATCCAGGTTTCCTTCTTCCCTTCCTCTCTCCCTGGATATTCATATTACATCCCTAACCCATTCAACTATAACTAGCTATTCTATTTCCCATTCCTAGGGAGATTTCTATCTGTCCACTCCTAGTTTCTTATTTTATAACCCACTTCTCTGTGCTTGTATGGATTGTAGCTTGTTCAATACATTGACTAAACAGCTAATATCCACAAAGAAATGAATGCATGCCACATTTGTCTTTCTAGGATTGGGTTACATCACTCGGGATGATAGTTTTACCTCCATCCATTTATCTATAAATTACATGATTTAATTATTTTTAACAGCTTAGTGATACTTCATCGTTTAAATGTTTCACATTTTCTTATCCACCTGTCAAAAGACATCTAGGTTGTTTCCAATTTCTGGAAATTTAGAATATGGAAGCAATCTACAGGATTGAACAAATGTTTCTGTTGTGGAAATAAATGACCACTTACTATATGTCCAAGAGTGGTATAGTTGAATTTTAAGGTAAGTTGATTCCCCAAGGAACTGCTACACTGATTTCTATAGTGGTTATATAAGATTACACATCTCATAGCAATGATGAGCATTCTTCTTGCGCTACATCCTTGCTAGCATGAGATATCATTTTTATTGATCATAGAAATTCTGATGGGTATAAGATGGAATTTCAAAGTAGTTCTCATTTACAATTCCTTGATGACTAAGAATGTTAAACATTTTAAGTGTTTCTCAGCTAGTTGAGAATCCTCTTTTGAAATTCTGTTTAGATCTGTACTCCAAATAGTGACTACTGGCCTATTTGTCATGATTTCTAAGGTTTTTATTGTTGTTCTTTGTATACGTTTTAAATATTAGTCCTTTGTCAGATAGATAGATGGTCCAAATCTCTTCCCATTCTGTAGGCTGCTACTTTGCCTGAAATACAGTGTCCTTTGCAGTAGAGAAGGTTTTAAGTTTCATGAGGACCTGTTTATTAATTGTTGATGTTGGGGCTTGGGCTAACAAATGTTCTGTTCTAAAAAGTATTTTCCTGTGCCCATGAGTTTAATAGTTTTCCCCACTTTCAATATTAAGACAACTATTATTTAGTAGAGTTTTGCAGGTAGGAAAACGTAGGTATAAGTTGAATGGATGGATCTGTCACATCTTCCAAAATAGTGTGTGGAGATAGACTTCTGTTCTCATTTGCTAATTATATACTCCTGGCATGCTCTCTAAGAAGTAGTGCAAGGAGTTTGAAACATTTATTTTCTATGTACTTTAAACAAATACGATGCTTTACTCATGGTAGTCCAATCTTCATGATCTTTATTTCTCTTTCCACTGAATAAATTAATCTCCTGTACATCTTCTGCAACTATTCCTAATTATCTCTTGGACACTTGTAAAACTATTCATTTTTTGTCTTACACAAAAATGGTTTTATATAGATCCAGTGAATTTACATAGAGAACTTCTGTATTATACCTGTCATAGATGCAGTTGTAGTACCATAGGCATATGAAAGTCTAACAAGAATTATGATGGTTACATCACCTTTGAGACCTCCTTGATATGTATCTGGCTAAGCTTCTGTTCTTATGTTTGAACAAGCTTTTCCTGCAGCAGTGTTAAAATACCCACACAGTCTCTATAGTTTATAAGATCAGATAAGAGTTGGACCAGAGAGTCTATATGCTCTATGGATGTTGATATTTGTTTTGTCACTGCCACAACCATCAGACATCCCATGGTGGCTGGCAGTACCATCTTCTGTCTTCTAAAGATTGTATTTATTAGAAAGGTTTCAAGGATGAAATCTTAATCTATTGTAATATGTAACAAAGTAATAAATGTGGTGTAAGCACCTGATACAATTTTGAAGATTTAAGGATGAACATCTTTCAAAAGAAAAAAAATCATTTTGAATAGTTACTTTATAATAATATCTTTTTATGCTCATTAGTTTATATACAAAGCAGCATGATCAATATTTTATTTAATGAACTATCTTCTTGATATTATTAAAACTGCAAAATAGACTCTAAACTATCAACAAATTTACTTCAATACTGCTTTGTTATTCCCAGTATGAACACACACAAGGCAAGATATGTAAATGCAAAGAAGAGATATATTTCTAGTTTCTATAATAATTGTCTGGCCTGAGTAATAAAAGCAACAACTTCATCTTGCTCATATGTAGCTATATTGTATACTAAGTTGTTAGCATGGTATACTATGTGCAACATCAAGGTTTGGTTTGTGTGTGTGTGTGTGTGTGTGTGTGTGTGTGTGTCTGCCCTGTATTTTCAATAATATTGGAATAAAGGAGTGTGCAGTTACAGGATTTCATAAAATTACTAAAAGAACATGATTCTGCTATAGTAAACAATTATTTTAAAAGATTCTACTATGACCATCCTGGAATAGTTACCATAGTAAAGGCTGTGGTACTTCTGATACTCACATACCCCTATTCCTTTTGGTAATGTGTGCAGAGGTTTCACCGACATGGAGCCATTTTTTCTTAACCCATTCTCAAAAATTACTTTATGGATATAGCTCCACTGTTATGTCATAATTCTTTTGACCTTAGACCCTTACTCACTTTGATGCGTAGGCTGATGTAGACTCTGCACCTTCCAAGAACTTAGGATCAATCCCAAGGTTTCATCAGAACTTAATAGATTAATTTTCTCATGACTAATTCTAATAAGTAAGTCTAATTTTTACTTGTGTTTATCTAAAATTTCTCCATTATTTCCATAGTCTATAGAAGTTCATCATAATATTTAAAAAATAGAACCATATAGAATGAATTAAATATGTGGCTAGTATTTATAAAAAGTCATATGCTCCATCTAAATAAATGTCATATTCAGATGCAATTTATGAATATTAGTATTGTAGGTACTACATGAAATTTCTTGTATACTACAGAAACTCAGACTTGGTTCTGTGCTACAGGATTTGTCACAGTTGTTGGATAAATCAGTTTAATCATTGTTAGTGAGTGCCATATAGGAGGATGATAAGTATACAGAAGCCTCAATCTTTCCATTTATAAACAAGGATAGTAATCAAAGGTGGGACATTTAAATTTTATTATGATTAAAGCTTTATTATTATAAAATATAAAACAGTAAAAAGAATTATGTAAAGGCAATGGCATACGTTTGACAAGTCAGCAATAGCTGTGTAAGACATTATCCATCATCATGTTTCTGACTGGAGCTACTGAAAATAAATGAAGCTGTACACAAATGACCCTACTGTAGTGATGAATGTCTTCCCCTATGACAGCCAACAGAACAATGTTTCATTGCTTTCATGTTTCTCCAACAGACTCCTCATCAATCCTGACCACATTAATATTCACAGTACTGAATGGCCTTTATCAAGAATCCTGGCACCTTGGTTGCTTTCAATTTGACCTTAATGTCCAAATTGCCATCTACAATCCTTATCCTTAACAGACAGATGTGTGCATTATGCATTTCTAGAATCTGCCTCCTAGAATTTACTCTGTTACATATCATCAAGTACAATAAGTATTAGTAATGCTGCACCCTGTCTTTGGCACTTTTCCTTTTTCCAGTTTAATAAAGCAGTAGCAGCAGTAGCATAAACAGCACAGTATCTGGCAGTTATTGTTTGCTATGAGCTGGTTACAAGCTACAGTCTTCACACCTACTAACACACTTCATCCTGATCATCCCGTTAAGTGCTAGTGATTATTCACATTTTATATACAGAATTAGGCACAGAGAGGTTAAGATAATTGAAAAACAAAACAAAACAAAATAAAAACCAAAAGAAAAAAAAACCCAAAACACCATTAAGATTGTAAAACAATATAGATTGCAAAGCCCGAGTTATAACATTCTGTGCATTACATTTCATAGAATTCTTGTATTTTAATTGAACAATCCAACAGTTATTCCGTGCTACTTTGCCAGACAAAAGGAGTAGGACCTATACTGTGATGTGTTCAATGGCTGTGAGACATTGTGGTTCATATATGACTTTTTTGGACTGGGCAAGCTATAGCAACTTAGTGTGCTTCTCTGTGCTTCTCTGTGCTTCTCATGTTAAGCTTCTTATTAACATATTCTTAAATACATTTTAAGATATAGATTAGCTATCAGAAATTTCTATGAAATGACATTTCATTTACATTTTTTGTTGTTCCTTCAATAACTTTGAAATACAATGATGTGAATAACTGGTGAGTTATGTAGATGAGGAAGAGTATTAAATTTTCCTAAGTCCCTCGTGTTTCCAGTCAAAGAGAGTATTCTCACCAAAATATTTCAGGATAAACATTGGCCACAACTCAGAAATCTACATTGGACAGGATTCGTTTTGGAAAAATAGCAATGAATTTGGAAAATATGATTATAAGCTACAAGTTTACAAAATAACACTCTATTCTGAAAAATATTGACTTGATAAAGGCATACTGGGTGGTATTTCTTTACTCTCTTGGGCCCTTTAGCCAAATATAATACCAGCGTCTTTCAGTTTTCCAAGATAACCTATTTTGGAATCAGGCCATTACCAAATTATGTATTTATCTTTGTGACAATCTTTACATCCTGAATAACAGAGAGTTAATTTTTGTCTATTTATAAGCATGAAACTATTAGTAAGCAAGTCATTTTCATTCTTGAAATTATTTTATCTTGTATATTGTGTTTCATTTTCCCATAAATAATTTTGAGTTAATATTTCAATGAAAATTGTAACTTAAAGTTTTCTAAAACCCATGAAATAATGATCTAATGGAGTTGTAGTAAAATATAACCTTACTATGGGATTACAGCAAAAAAATGAATACAGTTTAAGCACTAATTTTATGTTTGAGAAAAACAATCTCTAAAAGAATCAGTTGCTGAAATAGGTATTTAAAGGAATATCCAGTACTAAAGTAGGATTTTTTTCATTTTCTACTTTTGAAATTATAATTATATCCTTTCCCCTTTCCCTCTCTTACCTTTAGCCACCCCCTCAGTATGTTAGTCCTTGCTCTTTTTTAAACTCATAACCTCTTTTTTTATTAACTGATGTTATATGTATCTTTGTAGGAATAGAACAGTTGTCTAGATGGCATAAAATAAAATTTGTTTTGATGAGGGTCTTTGAGCCATAACCTTTCTAGCAAGATTGCCTGGATGAAAACTCTATCTTTATCATTTACTTGTATTATAAATTTAAAGTTTTCAACTTTAAATTTCTAATCTGTGAACTGGAAATAGTAAAAGAAACTATCTTAAATATCTATTGTACTTTGACAATAAGCGTAGGACATTTTTTGCAGTGCCCAGTCAGGGGGAACTTTGTGCAGGCCTGATTAATTTTAAAACCAAAATTTCTTTCAAAGTGATTTATATTTATTGCAAGACTGTTGGAAATTATAGAAAGTGAGGCATGGATGTTTATTCATACTTGCAATCCCAGAATTATGAAGACTGAGACAGATTAATTTCTATTTGTTTCAGGAGAGCCTGACTATGCAGTGACTTTATGGTCATCAGAGGTTACAAAGTAAATCCTGTGTTAAAAAAAAACTTAAGGCAGAATAAAACAGTAAAAAGAATTGACAATAATTATAATACCTAACATCATTAGTAGCTTACTTCTTTACACTGCCTTCACCCTTCGCTAGTTTTTGTTTTCATTTATACTTGGAAATCTATTGTTTAAAATTCTTTGTAGACATCTAATTTTTGGAAATGTGGATATCTATTCACTTTATAATAACTAAAACACTAAATTTTTAAAGAATAATTATTTGAATGCATTTATGACTGTTTAAAAGAGTAAGAAATTAGACAATGCTGCTGAGTTCTAATGATCAGCCATGTGACAACTATACAGGTTGTTAATTCTGAAGATTATAGTTAGCAAGAAAAATCTACTACCTGAACCCAGTAATGTTGCTTCTGTAACAGTAGAAGATAACAGTAATTTTTGAAATACACAATAAAATGCAACACAATATTATCAACCATGTTTCATTCTATGGGAAGCTGATATTGAGAATCACTGAAGTGTGTTTTCTGGCTCTAACAAGATCTATCTATAATAAAGGATAAATACTTTTATAATATTATAATATGATAATATATTTTATAATATAATAAATACTTTTCTGCACACAAATCCTGAAAAGACAAACCACACAGTGACTAATACTTGAGCCAGGATTTAAATGATGTGTCTGAAGCCATGTTTGATAATTTGTGGTAGTGATAAGACTCTAATGTGGATTCCTATCCTTAGTTCATTCAATTTCAAAAAGCATGTGGCCTTCAGAAATGACAAATTTCAATTAATAAAAAATAACAAGGAATAAAGCAAAAAGCAGAGATCTTATGAAGCTATTAAATATAATAATTGAGATTGAAATACATTGGGTAATGAGAAGAATAGTAAATTAAGGAAAATTCAGAGCCCAGTGGAAATTTGAATAACAATGACACATTTGAAAATACAATAAAAGGAGATATACAATTATGTGGGTAAAAAAAAAGAATTAATGAAAGTGGAGGCCCTAAGAAGAGTAAGATGAATGATAAGGAACTGGTTGGAGGCAGAAAAATGATGTAATAATTTTATAATCTCAAAATAAAAGAGATAATTTTAAGGGAGTCTATAAGTACCTAAGGTACATATGCAAACAACTGGTAAATTAAACTCATAAGTATTAGAACAGAAGTGGCTTTGGTATTCTTTTCTCCTGGGGAGAAAAAGGTCTTTTCATCATGCTCATTACATTGCAGTTCATAGGTGTAAATTGTATACAGTTGACCTCAAGGGAATGCATCTAGTTGCTTTTCCTACAGTAAGATAGGACAATATTTTTTCTGGAGAACAAAAGCAAAAAGAAAAACAATTGCCTCACTGGTTTTTAAACTTTACATAACAATATATAAGCAGCAAAACAATGAGATCTTCTCTGTGGTACAGGGTTTGCTGATATCCACATGTGTAAATATAACTCTGTGGTCAAGTCTATTGTTGATACTATGGTATGGGAGCTTACACTATTCATCATACTCTATTCATAGAATTTGTTGTTTTATTTGTATTGTGAAGATGTACATTTTAAAAATACCATTATATTCATAGCTAATATTAAAATGTTGTGAATATGACATTTTAATATATTATTTTTCAATATTATTGTGGTGGATTGAATGTGCTTGACCCAGGGGTTAGTACTATTAGGAGGTGTGGCCTTTTTGGAGTAGGTGTGGCCTTGTTGGAATAGGTGTGACCTTTTTGGAGGAATTGTGTCATTGTGGCTTTAAGAGCCTCATCCTAGGTACCTTTGGAATAAGAAGTAGAATTCTGTTCCTGCCTCCCGAGTGCTGGAATCCATACCCACGGAGTGGGAGCTCTTGCCAACCTTTCTCAAATTCAAGTTACTACCATGTGACAGACAATTCAGTGGGAACAGTGCATGGATTATCTCACAGCAACTCCAAGAGTTCTATACTGCTTGTTCTGCAGGCTATGGGAAGCGGCAGTTAGTTGGATAATCTATCACAGAACAGAACAGAGACTTGAAGCCTAGTGGTCTGGTTTTATACCTAGCATTCTTAGCCAGTAGGTCTAGCCTCGGGGCAGCTGTGCTCTTATGAATTCTCCAAATATACACACCAACCCTGAGCACCTACCAGCACTGCCTATAGTTTTCTGCCATAAAATTTCATCAACCACACCAGGAATATCTGTTAAAAAAAAAAAAAAAAAAAAAAAAAAAAAAAAAAAAAAGTTCAAAATGCCAAACATTCATTCAAAGCATTTCCAGTTCTTCTAACAATTGCCTAACTTCCTAAAATCCACCCAACAAAAGTTATCTGGTGGGTGGGTGTCAGCCCTGTAGTCCTGAGGTGCACTATGCAGAAGGGGGGACTAGGAAGGAAAGTGTCCTGACCTAGAGTCCCCCCCCCTCCAAAAAAAAAAAAAAAAAAAAGCTTCCAGCCTCAGGGTGTTTGGAATGGGTAATGCGACAGCTAGGAATTGAGAAAGGGTAGGATATAACTCTTTTCTCCCCCTCCCCAAAAGAAAAAATAACAATTGAAAAAAAAAAGCCGGGTGCACGCCTTTCATCCCAGCACTTGGGAGGCAGAGGCAGGCAGATTACTGAGTTTGAGGCCAGCCTGGTCTACAAAGTCAGACAGGACAGACATGGCTATACAGAGAAACCCTGTCTCAAAACCGCCCCTCCCCCCCAAAAAAAAAGATAAAAGAAAAAAAAAAGAATTCTCAGCTCCTCCAGTGCTATGCCTGCTTGGATGTTGCCGTGCTTCCCACCATAATGATAATGGACTCAACCTCTGAACCTGTAAGCAAGCCCTAATTAAATGTCCTTTAAAACAGATGCTGTGGTCACAGTCTCTCTTCTTAGCAGTAAGACCCTAACTATGACCACTATATATTTAATTAAAATGTTATATAAGGGTTCAATATTTCTAAGAGGTGAAGTGCATACCTATAAAAGAAGGCCCTATAAGAAAAACTAATTCCTCCAACAGATATATAATTTAATTTTAACTACAAACCATACATACCTTTAACACAAACTTATATTCCTTTAAAAATGCAATTGGATAACACTAGTTACTAGAAGCTGGTACCACTTTCTGATTCCCTTTTGTTGATGCATGATTCCTGTTAGTTTTTTTCCAGATGTGATTATGTGTATAAATGGGAGGGTCTGAACAAGCACTACAACGGAGGACTCTGAAGTCCTCAAGAACATCCTGTGTGTGCCCATTGACTTTTTGTGGCAACTCAGGACTCCTATCAGGGTTTCTGGAAGTCCCCATGGCCCACTGTATCATTGCTTCACAGGAGTGAAAGCACTTGAAACAGACAGGCTGCTTGTAAAACACCCTGCCTTTTGGAAGCCATTTAAAATATGTAGTTCTTTGTGCATGCATTTACTTTTTCCTTTGTTATGACTTCATTTATAACTTACATTACTTGTGGGCTTGAAGTATGGCTGGCACAAAACATTATTTTCATGTTCAACTAGAGATAAAGGTAGACATTTACTAATATTGACCTAAATCCTAGTACCAATTATAATCAACACTAGATATTTTATCAAACTATAAAATAGTAACTGTCTTAGTCTCTATTGAGTGATAGGAAGGTAGACAGAAGAAAAAAAATCAGTTGTTTGAAAAATATATGTTGTTAAACATTTGAATATTGTTTTCTCTTAAGAATACTTGTACAATTAAATTGATGTCTTGAACTAACCAAATTTTGTGTGGGTCAGGATTGAAGATTCCATTAGGATCTCTTTGGATCTTAACAGATAAGAATATTTTCTGAAGTGCTCCATCATAGAATGTTTATCACCTGTAAATTCTGATCATTTCTGGTGCACCTGTCAGAGTATATTTTTCTGCAATTCTATATACTATTGAACTACTTCAAAATATTAGACTTGAAGTTCCCCCGGGTATTCAGTTAAGCACTAGCATTTTAAGAAACTGTCAAGAGTAAAAGAGAAAGCAGTGGAAACTGGAACTTGGTGTAATGTACCTTTTGCTGTCAGGTACAATTTCATCTTCTCAAACAACCAGGAAGCTTGTTACAGGCCTATAATGATTTATAGGAAGGGCATGAATAGAAAAAGATAAAAAACCTTCTTGTGATTTCAGGAACTGTATTTTAAATGTGCATGCAGTAAAGTTTTATATGTTAATAACGGAATATCTGATTGCTAAAACATTTGAAGATCATTGTTTTCAAAAATATTTTTTTTCCGATTTTTAAAATGGTGCTATACCTGCTGATCACATTTTCCCATCCCGTTGCTTCTCCCAGTCCCTCTCACTCACCTCCTCTCCTCCACATCCTCCTATCCTTCCTTTGTCATCAGAAAAGTGGAAGACTTCCAGCCATATCAATCAACCTTGGCACATCAAGTTGCAGTAGGAGTAGGTATGTTTTTCTCCTACTGTGGCTAGGCAAGGTAGTCACAGACATCCAAGTGCAGGCCAGAGAGTCAGATACCACCGTTGCTTCTGATGTTAGAAGTCACAGATCAAGACCACTTTGCACATCTGCTTCATATGTATAGGGGTCATAGATCTTTCTCATACATGTTCTTTGGTTGGTGGTTCAAATTTTGTGAGTACCTATGGACCCAGGTTAGTTGTTTTAGTATGTTTCCTTGTGGTGACCTTGACATTTCTGGCTCCTTCAATCTTTCCAACCCCTCTTCAATAGGATTTTCCAAGCTAGACATAATGTTTGGCTGTGGGTCTCGCATCAGATTCCATCATCTTGTGGATGAAGCTTCTCTGATGATAGTTACGTTTGGTACCTATCTGCAAGTATAACAGAATATCTTTAATAGTGTCTTTTTTGTTTGTTTGTTTGTTTGTTTATTTGTTTGTTTTGAGACAAGGTTTCTCTGTATAACCCTGGCTGTCCTGGAACTCACTTTGTAGACCAGGCTGGCCTCGAACTCGGAAATCTGCCTGCCTCTGCCTCCCGAGCGCTGGGATTAAAGGCGTGTGCCACCAAGCCCGGCTTCATCATTAATAGTGTCAATGGTGGGCTCTTTCTCATAGCATGTTCCTCAAGCTGGACAAGTTATTGGTTGGCTATTTTCTCAGTTTCTGCTCCACTGTTACCCCTGCACATCTTGTTTGCAGGACATATTATGGGTCTAAGGTATTATGTTTGGTTTCATGTCCCAGTCCCTATGTTGAAAGTCTTTTCTGGTTACATGTGATGGTTGATTCAGGTTAAATGTCAAAGATTGCTAAGAGTCTTAGAGAGAGGTGTTCTCATAGATTCATGGTAATTTCCATTGTTCTAGTTTTCTAGCTTGTACCAGAGGTTCCAGGACTTTTTCCCAATACTCTTTCTCTCTCTCCTACTTCCCCAGACTTTATCACTCTAATTCACCTCTTCACTTACTCTTCCACCCAGTTCTATACTTTTTGTCCTCTTCTGAGGGAGATCAAATAAACCCCATTGAGTCTTTCTTTTTACTTAACTTCTTTGGGCCTAAAGATTGTAGCATTGCAATGCCAGAGGCAAGGTTAGCATTCCAACCCTAGAGGCCATGCATGCCACAAAACTCCCATGGAGTACCCTACTAGACTTGAAGATTAGCTAGTTACCAGAATCCAGCCTCTCAAGGCAGTAGAAAGAAAATAGAAACCAAAGGAAAATCCCCCCCCCCCGCAAATCCACACATACAAAGAGATAAACTCAGAAATCAGCATCTAAATATATAATAACTGCAAAACTCAGATGCAAGCCTAAAAATGTAACCAGTAAGAGCCAGGGCAATATGGCACCACTAAAACTCATCCATCCTAGTACAACAAGACTTAGATATCCTGAAACAGCTGAAGTACAAGAAAAATGACCTAAAATTCTATCTTACGAAGAAGAAGCTAGAGGCCTTTAAAGACGAAATGAATAAAGCCATTAAAGAAATATAGGAGAATACAATCAAACTGATGAAGGAAATGAATAAAACTACTCAAGACCAGAAAATGAAAATAGAAGAAAAAAGGAGAACACAAACTGAAGGGATCCCGAAGATGTAAATCTAGGTAAGATAACAGGATATGCAGATACAAGTACCACCAATAGAATAAAAGAGATGGAAAAGTGAATCTCATATGTAGAAGATATATTAGAAGAAATAGATACATAAACCACAAAATATGCTAAATCTATAAAGCTTCTGACACAAACATCCAGGAAATCTGGAACACATTGGAAAAAACAAATCATGGATGGAGCACAGGGTCCCCAATGAAGGAGCTAGAGAAAGGACCCAAGGAGTCGAAGGGGTTTGCAGCCACCTAGGAGGAACAACAATATGAACTAACCAGTACCCACAGAGCTCCCTGGAACTAAACTGACAACCAAAGAAAATACAAGGTGGGACTCATGGCTCTAGCTGCATTTGTAGCCTAGGGTGACCTAGTTCGTCATCAATGGGAGGAGATGCCCTTGGCCTTGTGAATGTTCTATGCCCCAGTATAGGGGTACCTCAGTACCAGGTAGAGGGAGTGGATGGGTTGGTGAACAAGGGGAGGGAGGAGGGGCTAGGACTTTTTCAGAGGGGAAACCAGGAAAGGGGATAACATTTGAAATGTAAACAGATATATATATTTTTAAAAGGAGACAATATAGGAGTAAAAGAAGGAGAAGATTCCCGGTTAAAAGATCCAGACAATGTTTTGAAAAAATGTTTCATAATCTAAAAAAAGAGATGCCTATAAACATAAAAGAAGCTTCCAGACACCAAATACATTAGATCAGAAAAGAAAAATTTCTCTCCACATAATAAAACACTACATCAGTGTGGGATAGGGGATGGGGGAATCTCTAGAAATTCCCAAACACCAGGGCTGTGAGAGGATCCTAGAACTTAATAGTGATGACTTTGGTCAAAATGCCCAACAGTGGGAAGATGGAACCTGAAGAGACCATTTCCAGTAGATAGACATGATTTCCCCCCTTCCCCCCAGTTCTGGGGTGGGGTCATCTACTCATCTCAGAAATTTTGACACAGAATTGTTCCTATATAAAGGAAATTCAGGGACAAAAATGGAGCAGAGACTCCATCCAGAGACCTCCCCAACTTAGGATCCACCCATCTGCAGACACCAAGTCCAACACTATTGCTGATACCCTGTTGTGCTTGCAGACAGGAGCCTGGCATGGGTGTTCTCCAAGAGACTCTACCATCACCTACTGAGATAGATGCAGATACTTACAGCCAACCATTGGACTGAACTTGTGGGCCCCAATGGAAAATTTAGGGAAGGACTGGAGAATCTGAAGGGAATTGCAACCCCATAGAAAGAACAACAGTATCAACTAACCGGATGCCTCAGAGCTCACAGGGACTAAGCCACCAATCAAAGGGCATACATGGTTTGGACTATGGCCCCAGAACATACATAGTAGAGGACTCCCTTGTCTGGCCTCAGTGGGAGTGGATGCACTTGTTCCTACAGAGGCTTGAAAGCCCAGAGAATGGAGATGCTAGACGGGAGTGGGTAGATAGGTGGGGAGGAGCACCCTCTTAGAGACAAATGGGATGGTGATGGAGTGGGAGCCTTGTGGAGGAGGGACCAGGAATGGAATAACATTTGAAATGTAAATAAATAAAATATATTTTTTTAAAAAGGCAGATCACTCATGCCTTGGGATGCATGAACAAATTCTTCCTATGGTAGTCGCTGAAGAATCCCTGAAGTTATCCAAAGAGTTAGCTGTAAACATTTGAAAAGGTACCTTAAAAATAGAGCCAGAGAAGTGAGCTCCTTCTTGCTTTCTCATGACATCATTCTGAGTTGAGACTGTTTGGGGAAACTTTGCTAGAAAATAAGATGCTGCATGTGAATATTTAAAAAAAGGAATAAAAAAAAATCAACAAATTATAGAACAAATTATACTAAATGTATAATTGTAAAACTAATATAGAAAGTAGAATATTAAACACGGCAATGAAGAGGGCCAAGTAACATATAAAGGCAAATCTTCCTAAATTACAGCTGAGTTCTTAACAGAGACTCTAAAATCCAGAAGGACCTGGGCAGATGACTTACAGTCTCTAGGAGACTGCAGATGCCAGACTAGACTATTATACCCAGCAAAACATTTAGTCAAATTAGAGTGAGAAAACACAATATTCTGCGACATATCCAAATTTAAACAATATCTATCCACAAATCTAGCCCGAAAAATGATACTAGAAGAAAAACTCCAATTGAAGGAGGCTAAATATACCCAAAGAAACACAGGAAATAAATAACCATACACATCAGCAAAACCAAAGAAGGGAAGGGAAGCTCTCACATGCAAGTACACACACACACAAACACACACA
>NC_034591.1:81737045-81791118 GCF_900095145.1 Mus pahari
CTCTCTCTCTCTCTCTCTCTCTCTCTCTCTCTCTCTCTCTCTCTTTCTACCACCATCACCATCAAAATCAAAATATCAGGAATTTACAATCAATGTTCATTAATATCTCTCAATATCAATGGACTCAATTTCTAGAACAAAAGACACAAGCTAACAGAACGGATGTGAAAACAGAATCCATCATTCTACACCTATAAAGAATATACCTCAGCAATGAGCATTGACATTGCCTCAGAATAAAGGGCTGGAAAAAGTTTTCAAGCAAAAATACAGAAGAAACATGCTTTAGCAGTCACTTCAATATCTAATAAAACAGACTTACAACTAAAATTAATCAAAAGAGATGGGGAAGAACACTTCATACTCATCAATGGAAAAATCTACCAAGATGGCATCTCAGTTCTGAGCATATATACCCAAAATGCACAGGAGCACACAATGTAAAAGACACATTGTTAGGAACCTAATGAACATAATATATATGCAGAACATTTCACCCAGACTCAAAAGAATATCTTCTTCTTAGCACCTCAAAGAACCTTCTCCAAAAACTGACCACATACTTGGACACAAAGCAAGTCTTAACAAATACAAGAAAATTGAAATAAGCCTCTACATCTATCAGACCACCATAACTTAAAGCTGGACTTCAACAACAAAGAAATACCAGAAATCCTACAAACTCATGAAAACTGAACATTTCACTACTCAGTGACCACTGGGTCAATTAATAAAGAAACAAATGAAAGACTTCCTAGAATTCAGAGTAAGTGAATGTACAACATCTTCAATCATGGAATATAATGAAAGCAATGCTAAGAGGAAAGTTCATAGCTCAAAGTAACTTCATAAAGAAATTAAGGAGATCTTATACTAGTAACTTAATAGCAAATTGGAAATCTCTAGAACTAAAAGAATCAGACACACCCAATAGGAGTAGACTGAAGTCTGTCTGAAACCAGTAAATTAGAAACAAGAGAACAATACAAAGAATAAACAAAAGTTACATCTTTGAGAAAATCAACAAACAAACATGTAGGCTTTATTTTTCAAAACCTACTTTTAATAAAAGCTCTTAAATGCATCAACCTATTTTCTACCCCAGCACCTACCAGAACTAATGGAAAGGATGATGAGGACGTGTTTTGAATTTTTCTTTAGATCAAATCCAATCAGAGTTTTCAGGATATCAGCAGTTCAGCTCATATGAATCAGTGAAGGCCAAGTTCAATCCACAAATGAACCTTATTCATAAATCAGCAATAACAATCAATTCAGAAGAAACCACAAGTCTTTTCCAATTGGCCAGAGTCCATGGAATTGGCAAGAAGCTGCAGGACTACCATTAGTTCTTTGGTGCATTTTTCTCTATGAAATCAGAACAAATAATGACCAGCAAAGAATGGCAAGGTGAACCAATACCATACAGCACCATCCATTGACTGTTGGTTTATATTTATACCCTTTCCGCACATTATGTTTTCCTCAAGCATCTCCTGTAGCAAAACATCAAATGCCCTTTTTACAGGCTGCTTCCAGAAAAACACTCTGTGTCTGTTCTCAGGAAAACATTTTTCCACATGTTTGCTTCAGCAAAACTACCTTCTCCTAAGACAGTTTCCAGAAGGGAAAAAAAAAAAAATCACATGATACAATTGTATCTCCAAAGAAACCAGAAATTTCCACTTTGCAAAACCTTAACCAAATTAATTAAATGGCTGAAAGAATATCCAAATTCACAAAATCTCAAGTGAAAAGTGAGATATAACAAAAGACAAGGAAGAAACACACAGAATCATTAGGTCTTAATTTGACAATATTTTCAATTGTAATTTTCTTCTTTATTTAGGAAGCATGTTGGGGCTTAGTAGGCTTTTGGCAATTCTTCACAGAAACAGAGTGAAAATGTACTGTTTAGCATTTCAATGTTCCTAAATTTGGCTGTAATGATCTTAGAAATTGATTGGAAAATGGGGTTAGAATAATTTCTGTTCATGATGATACCTGAAAAGATATGTCACTGATGTTGAAAACAGTTACATATGTAGGATATTTTCTTCATTCATGATATGGAATCCCCAGTCTATAGTGAGACTGAAAAGGAATCACAGTGGCACAGTGATTATCTAGTTTCGGTTGCTCTATTTGTGTTTTCAGTGACTAGAACATCTAAACATGGCTGTCTGATGCTTGTGAAGCAATTCCTTCCTCTGACTCATTATTTCTCTTTACTCTGTCTCAATTATGGACTAAATTACTTAGAATTCCTGGAATCATGTTCTTACCTCACTTTTGTTTTACTAGAAAATGAACTTTATTTTCACTGCAAGTACATATTTTTTTTTTTCATTTGTTCTTGTACTATGAAAACCTTAATTTTACTCAAATGTCATTTCTATTGAAAGCCTTTCTTCCTACTAAAGCATTTCTTAGATTAACAAATTTTCTCTTGGATTCCTTTCTTTCTTTTTTCTGGAGAAATCTGTGCTTAACTGCAAGACCATTTTCCCAGCATTTCAGTCAAAATAATTTTCAGGTTTCTTTTTATTAATTTTTATTTGATGTACACTGATATTTTACATGTCTGTGTGTGTCTCTGTGAGTGTGTAAGCTACTCTGGAACTGGAGTTATCAACAGGTATGAACTGTCATGTGGGTGCTAGGAATTGAAGGCATATTTTCTAAAGAAGAGCCAATGCTTAGCTGCTGAAGTCTCTAAGCATATTTCTAAGTTTTAACCCACTAAACCCTCCATTTCTTTTAATGGTAGATTGCTTCTTGTGTTTATTATATTACAAAAGTAAATATATAAATATTTAGTAGTTGGGTAGATTTCTAATGAAGTATTTCTCATGCTATTGAACACTGATGATTAAGGCATGGAAAATTATCAAATAATAGGATAGATATAAAGTATACTCTTTAAATGTGTCAAATTATTAGACTATAGACAAGGAGCGTGTCTGAGAAATTTAAATATTTTATACATTGAAACTACTACTGAAAATAATTCACAACATTAATGCCTAAAAGTTATATTTTTTAAAAAATTATTTCTCCCATGTAATGCTTATAATGATATGCTCATCTTCCCTGCTTTTCTCCTTTGCACATTAATTTTCATGGAAGTAATAGGCTCTTTAATGTTTGTTGTAGTCACCAACATCTTAAGTACCTAGTTAAATCTTTAATAGTCAGTATCAACAAAATCATACTTTAGATGGCAATAAATTAATCCCAGAATAATGGGACCACTGTTGCACTCGGAAGATTGAGGTGAACAGAGGAAAACCTGTAACTTAGAATGGGGTTAAATATGAAGGTCTAAGGCTTTCATTAGGTTAAGCCCTGGACTTGTTACTGCTAGACTGTATAACATACTAAAGAACTAGAGCAGAGACTGAAGGAAAGGCCATCGTATATCTCCGCGGGGTTTGCTTTTCCATTAACATTATTTTTTGATTAGACATATTATGATTGGGATCAAGATAACACAACACTGGCTTGGTAACTTTTAAGGATTTGCTTAATTTAAAATTTTATTTAATTATTTAAGATGTGCTGATCTTTTAAGTTCTAGTATTATTCTGTAGCAAATCCATCTTTTCCTGTGTTTGTTTTACTTTTTGTTGTTTTTAACATTTTTAGTATGAAACACTTTTATTAGTATTTCAATTCTGTTGCAAATTATAAAGTTGTTTGAATTATTCCTTGCATTATTGCTAATTTTATTTTATTTTATATGAATCCAGAAAAGTCACCACTTCTTTTAGATTTTTCAATTTTGTAACAGATGTTTAGAATGTATGTCCTTGCGATTTTCAGGGACCTTATTGATATCTGTTATAAGGTCTTCCTTCTAATTTGTAATGTTATAAATTTTGGTTTTCCCTTTCATTTTTATTGGTTTTTTATTTATTTATATTTCAAACATTGCCCCCTTCCCCATCTCCTCTCCTCAATCCCCCAATCCCATCCCCTGTTCTCTTTGCTTGTAAGAGGGTGCTCTACCACCCACCCACCACTCCTGCTCTAGCATGCACTCACTAATGGTGATGACATTAGCTGAAATACCCAACAAAGGGGAGATAGAACCTGCAGAGAGCCCTTTCAGTAGATAGACATGACCCCTAGTTGAGGAATGGGGCTACCCACTCATGTCAAAATTTTTGACCCAGAATTGTTCCGGTCTAAATGAAATGCAAGGCAAAAAAAAAAAAAAAAAAAAAAAATTAAAAGGAGCAGAGACTGAAGGAAAGGCTGCCGAGAGACTTCCCTACCTTAGGATCCATGCCATCTGCAGACCCAAAACCTCAACACTAATGCTGATGGCAAGAAGTGCTTGCAGATAGGTGCCTTATATAGCTGTCCTCTCAAAGAATTAACCTGATTAATACAGATGCAGATACTCATAGCCAACCATCCTTCTAAGCCCAGACTCCACAATGGAAGAGTTAGGAGAAGGGCTGAAAGGACTGAAGGGAATTGCAAGCACACCAGAAGAACAACAATGTCAACTAACTCGACCCTCCAAAGCTCCCAGGGACTAAACCACCAACCAAAGTGAGAAGCCCTTGGTACTGTGTCTTCCCTTTCTTCTGGTTAATTTGGCTAAGAGTTTTGTCAATCTTGCTTTATCTTTTCAACCATTCGACTCTTTCTTTTCATAGATTTTGTCGATATTTTATCCATTTCTACTTTAGTATTTTCAGACGTGGTTGTGACCATTACTTCCTTTCCGTTCATTCTTATGAAACACACTATGGAATGGTTTTTCATTCATAAATATTATGGGAACACAAGTGAAATTTGGACGGTCAGTCTCAAAAATTGTAATTAGTGGTTGTTAGAATACATGGGCCACAACCATCAAAGTTGGTGGAGGAGACCAGTGGGAGGGACAGTCTTCATCACATCATAAATTCCTTCTTGTTTACGTTTGTTCCTTTCATCCCATTATTATTTATATGCAATTTTGATGTTTTATAGAGACTGAATAAACATTAGTAGGTACAACTACTAAGAATCTGTATCTGTATTTTTCAAATACCAAAATTCCCATGGAGTAAACATTCAGTCCATGACGATTGTGCTTCTTAAAAATCTTAAACAATCACTTCACTCAGAGCAAGCTGAAGATATTCTCCACACACAAATCTTATGTCTGCATGTGACCATGCCAACTCTCTTCTATAGATTTATCTTATGTCTGCATGTGACCATGTCAACTCTCTTCTATAGACTTCCGAGGCTGGGCAACATGGTATGGTTGTTACATAAAATCAAGGAAGTCACTTTCATAAAGATGAATATAGTGAATGGTAGTTGATATACCCATGCTTAGTCCACATTTCTTTGCTTATTACATCTTCTTATCCTTTTATAAAATGACCAGAAAGTCATGATTTATTCATGCACTACAAGTTTTTAAATTTGCATTTTTAATTTTTCCAAGGTGAGCACTAACAGAATAGGGGAAGACACGAACATCATAATTTTGTTGTTCCAAGGCACACTGAAAACTCTCAGAGATATATCTGCCACAAAGCAATACATTTGTGTTACACTCAGACTGTTAGCATAAATGCCCTTTTGCACTTGAAAAAAAATCAAGTATAAGCAAGACATCGCCTCAAGATGCTGCAAAGATAAGGAGGAAGGTGTAAAAAGACACATTAAAGGAAGGGATGGTCAGAGGAAAGTTCCTACAATTGATCGATATAAAAATGATTTTAATAAATGATAATATATGTTATAAGGACCTATTGGATGAGTCTAGTCCAAGCAGTATGTGAGCCACTTATGTTCCTGTACTGTAATATTATGGGTTTCCATTGGTTTTGAGGAAACATAGCTAAATCAGAAAGTCATGAGCCAATAAAACATTTCAGAGCAAAATCAAACATCACTCAACTTGTATTTTAGTTTAAGCAATAACTAAAATTAAATTTTAATTCATGCCCATGCCTCCCGACATAGAGATTGAGAGATTTAAATTGGTTCTCTAGGTCCAGCAGCCAGGCTGGCAGCTGCAGTAGTGAAGTCTTTCTCATTGTGCATGCCAGGTCTCAAGTATGACCCATTCACTGTGCCAAAAGCACTAGGAATGCCAAGCATGGTGATTGTGTGATGCAGAGAAACAAGAAACTGCGTGGAGATGCATAATTGTTTTAATCTCCTATGTGTGACTTGTATCTGGGCTAAGCTTTGCAACCATAAAAATAAATGGTGGTAGAAGTCTTCAAGAACAAACATCTGGATTTACTGCGTGAAAATAGGCAGCAGGATACGGAGAAGGAGCAACTGCCACCTTCCTTTCCAATTTTCGTGGCTAAAGGAATGGAATAGTCTGTCCTCATCTGCTAAAAACTGAATATTTATTCTCACTTTCCCTAAAACACTAGACATTTGGAGATTAAATGTACCTTTAAAAAGTAATCCTTCCTACTAGAGCAGAACTCCTCAGTCCTTCATTATGCAAGAACATAAAAATATTTGTCTGGTTTTCTTCCACAGGGTGTTAGGTGTTCAGAGAATAATTTTTGTTATTGGATAATAATTGGATTGTGTGTGTTAATGTTACTTTAACTCAGCTAGATATTACTTGAAAATTCCTACATGAAATTACTTCATGAAGAGAAAAATGCCTTTCAGGGTCTTAGAAATATCACCTGCATAAATTTATAGACATATAACTTATTTTTAGCAGTTTTCTGAAGAGCACTTTATAATCCTAAAAAATGTAGAAATATAGATCATCTATGAAGATGATCTTCTCTTTTACTCATTGCATGTACATATGTTGTCCCCAATCATTCCGTAGCAACGCATTTTCTTCGTTAGGTAGCAGTTAATGCATCTGGCTCTGGACATTTGCACCAATCCATTGATGTTCATGAGCACGTGGTAGTTGATGTTTTTTCTCCTTTCTGTGGAAAGAATGGATTGCTAAGAATGATGTAATGATTGTAGGATGATGCTTAAATGTGATGTCTGACAAATCATACTTTGCAAGCATTTGGACTCACATAGCTTTCATTATAAATTATAAAAGTAAGTAACTGTGGGAAGATTGAACTGTTGAAGCACTCTTTAACATTAGAATGTACCAATTTTGACTAGTAGAACCTGAACATTTGTGAGCCTTCCTATGCTTGGAATGCTCTTTCACTGAAGATTATTAATCACCAGGTGCCATCACAGAGCGGCAGGGTCCAAGACAGGGCTCTGAGAGCTGTTCTGTCCAATTCTGTCCCAGAGTCACATAGTATGGTAGCTTTTCTGTAAATGAATAGAACTACTGCTAAAATGACTGTTTCTAGCAGGTTTCAAGTCGGAGGATATTTAGTATATAAAATCTCACAGACTAAGATAGTTCTTATTTTAAGTTGCTATGCTTTTGTTAAGAGTCAAAGGGATTCAAGAAGTGAGGAGAATAAACAAAACAAAAGCAAACAAACAAACCAAACAACAAACAAACAAACAAACAAACAAAAACCAACCAAAAAAAAAAAAAAACCCACAATAGTTTCGAGCTTCTTCATTCTCTGTCCACTCCTCTGTTCCCACCCACTGATTTATTTGACAGTATTATCTTGTGTTGGCTAGTATTGGAAAATCCTGAAAGTTTGACCTTTGAGTCTTTATATAATCGCATTGTTTATTATAGTGGTTTTCATTCTGTGGAACTTGAGTGTACATACAAAAGGTTGTATTATCCTGTGAGGATCCTGATCTGTAAAGATGCAAGCTCAGCTCCCATTGGTCTTGCCAAGAAGAAAAGTTCCCAGGACCGGTGCAAATTTGTCTTCACACATCAGAATGCAACATGTTAAACCAGAATATTACTTGGCTCTGCTAAGTTTTCACTTTTCCCATGTATTTGTGTGTGTGTGTGTGTGTGTGTGTGTGTGTGTGTGTGTTTCTTTCTTTTGTTTTATTTGTTGATGTTGTTTGTTTTTTTTTGTTTGTTTATTTGTGTGGTCACCTCTTGAGATTCAAACAAAAGAGTATTGTTTAAAACTAATGAAATTTGGAAAATGTAGTAAATTAAACATTCTGTTTTTTAAGCACCTGCTCCTGAAATATAACCTAATTAAAATAAGTAGTTAATATTGTAACTACTTGTTACTGTGAATTATACATTTTAATTCAAAAATGGCACACCATTTTCAAATTTAGTATTTGGAATATTACATGAATACAATTAACATTGTTATTTTTTGCCTCATAAATGTCCTTTCCTTTACATAAATGTAGTTTAAATCTGTTTTAGACAATTTTATTTACTTTTAAATATTTTCATTTATTCTAGCTTCTGTTCTGACATACTGTATCCAGACAACCATTCTCCTTCCCTCTGCTCTTCGCAGGTTCTTTACATAGCCTCTCCTATCCGGATCCACAACCTGCAGGTCCTCATTAGAAAAGCACAGCCTTCTAAGAGATAATAATAAAATATAATACAATAAAATATAATAACAAAAAGAAATATTATCACATCTCTATGCCTTCTATTGTTTTAATAAAATGGTTGTAAATAAGTGACTACTGAAGTGTTCAGATACCAAAGAGTCAGTATCAAATAATCCTTGCCATCTTGGCAGGTTTTAATTTACATTTTCTGCTTCTTCCATGAACATTTAAATTTCCTTTTCATGTAAGAGTTATTATATGACATTTTAAGAGTTTCAAAAGATTAAATAAGGAAAACCATGGAGTAAAAATGTAACTAGTACCCATAATAAACCAGGTGTGTGTATGACTGATACCAGAATAGAATAGTGTCTACTTGAGATTTAAATCAAAGATAACACTCAGTTCTTTAATGCATTTCAATAAAATATGGGGATAGCTTTGGAAACAATTATTTCCAATATATGTGTGTGGTGTGATAACATGAATATGTGTGTACATGCACATGAGTATGCATGCTTGTGAATGGGGAGGCTAGAGGCTGACACTCAATTTCTTCCTCAATCTCTCTCTCCCTTATGTTTTGAGATAGCGTTTAATATTGAACATTCACCTAACCATTGCAGTTAGACTTGTTGGGCAGATGTTTCCATGAAACACCTTTCTGTCTCTACACACCCTAATGTCTCAAGTCTGAGTCACAGCTTCCTTCCAACATACATTTTAGAAAAAAATATTTTAACTCATATGCATATACATATGTGTGTGTTTGTGTGTTTGTGTGTGTGTGTGTGTGTGCGTGTGTGTATGAATGTAGGTGAGCCGTCTCATATGCCATACTGTGCATATAAAGAGCATAGAACAACCATTCTATCATATTTATTGAATGAATCAAAACTCAAGTTTTGTCAGCAATAATCTTTATAAGCACATCTCATTGACATGGTTCCAGTCATTGTGTGTGGTCTGCAGATGCAATCTTGTTTCCCAAGCTAGTTACTGACTAAGTCATCAACCACCAAGTAGTAGATCTAAATTCCCAAAGTGAAAAAATATTTTAGTTCAATTGTCTCAATTTTCTATTAATAATTTACTTTACTAATTTCAGATTTCCAAACACACACACTGAGTTGTGTGTCTGTATTATTATGAGTAGGCTTCAATTAAAATATGAAAATATACTGTAGTCATATTTGATGACTACATATAATTTATTTCACTATCTTTATCTAGTTAACTTTTTGTGGCTACAGTAATAGTGTGAATTGATTAGCTACTCTATTTGTAAATGAAGCAGTAATGAAACTCTTCCCTTATGAGTTCCTAGGAATTGCTTAAATATAGAATGTCACATAATTGTGCATTTTCAAAAGGTTACATTGTTACATTTTTAAAATGCATATTTTATTGCTCAATATCAGTAAAATATTATTAATACAAAAGAGGTGTTATAATTTTACAAAGAATATGTTTAAATATTTAACTCATTATAAGAATGCTTATGTCGTATTTCAGAATATATATCAAACTTTATGTTAACTGGGTGTAGTGGCAAATCCATACATTTAATGCAGAACTCAGCAGGCTGAGGCAAGTAGTTCTCAGTGGATTTGAGGCCACTCTGGTTTACATAGTGAGTTGCAGAACAGCTAGAGCTGCATATTAAAATGCTATATCAAACAATGAAGCAAAAGCATCAAAAATGTGTGTGTGTGTGTGTGTGTATATATATATATATATATATATATATATATACACATAGTTTCATTACTGCTTCATTTACAAATAGAGTAACTAACCAATTCACACTGTATATATATATATATATATATATATATATATATATATTTACACACACACACACATATATATATATATGTATACTGTATATATGCTACCTATTTTAAAATTTTCACTTTAACTTTCAATAAAGTTAAAAAATAAAGAAAAATAAGGTTGACTTGAAATCTATGTGCTTGGGAGTGACTTTTGATTGCATTCTGATGCAAAAAAAATACAATTAAAGCTCACAAAACTATGATTCAGTATAATCTAAATTTCAAAGCTGTCTTTCCACTAGTAAATGAAGATTTTGCTTTACAATTTCACATATATGAAGGTCTGCAATCTCCTATTAAAAAGCTGAGTTACAGTTACTATCACACACATTGAATATGTCTTATATTTCTCCTAATAATAATATAGTTAACTTGTACTTAATGATTTTCAAAATTTTATGTATATACATTCAACATTAATGTTACATCTTCCTATACTCTATCTCTAAATACTAGCACTTCTCTTGAACATGTAATATGAATACATGTTTGTGATATTGGCACAAGATTCTGTCATTCTTGTGTAGGGCATAAGAGCATACTGGGCTCACTTTGCATAAATCTTAAATAGCAATAGTTACTTTTAGCATTTGTTTTCTTAATATACTGCAATAGCCACAGTGAGCTATCAGAAACTTATTCCCATTCCCTGTTGAAATACCAAAGAATGTTAAATGCAACAAGGAAGGAAAGCACAGAAGAGGCATTGTATATGCAATGTTACCTTTGGAAGTGCAAGCTCTCATATAGAAAGGGTCCTAAGGTTTTCGCTTCTTCAAAGAACATCCAATTACTTCAAACCCTAGGATACCAAGCTTATTTTTCAAATAAACTGTTTTTATAATATATTTGCCAGCATTCTGCTACAAAAAAAAATGTCCCCTACAGAAGAATTCTAATCCAGAAACATGGCTGTTCCCTCATGGGCCCACATAACTGGCTGGAAAACAGAAGAGGCACACACCTTGAATCTCTCTGTCTGGAATATATACTTTTAATTCTTCCACCTGGAATATAGACATGCCCTTAGTTCATGCTTTAATCCAAACAATGATGTTTAGTTGAAGTGACTACTCAGAGATTTGACAGAATGAATTACAGATAAGGTATGCCTAAATCTCATGAAGAAAGGAAGGAGAGGCTATTTAAAGAACAGTGAGGGAAAAAGATTTCAATATAATTTAATTCAGTTCTCTTCATTTCAGTTCAGATGAGCTCAACTGAGTTCAGTTCAGTTGGGTTTAGTTTGGTGTAATTCAGTTGAGTGCAGTTGTGTCCAGTTCAGTTCAGAGCAGAGCATCTGAGTTCAGAGCAGTTCAGCTTGGGGATCACAGAGAGTCTTTCCAAGCAGAGCAATTCAATTAGAAGGCAAGAGAAGCCAGTTTGAATCAGTCAACTTAGAGAGGATTTTAGCCAGAACAGTTGGATTGAACTAGTCAGCCAGAGTTCAGAAAGAGCTAGAGTGAATTTATTCAGCAGTAAGTCTCAGAAGTTGATACATTCTAGACCTAGGTTAACAGATGACATTAGAAGATTAGGTTGTATGGAGGATAGAAGCTGGCAGGCCTAGATTTAGCTATAGTTAGATAGAAATGCTCTGGGATCAGCCAAAGCCATGTATTCTTATAATTTGGGTAGAGGTCTCATGTATTCCTTTCCTGTGACGAAATAAAAGCAACATTTACATTTATTCCTCTTGTACAAAGTTTATTAAAAGTTATCACAAACTGGATAGTGACAGTAGATACACAGGATTGAAAAGAATTACAAAGTGACACATACCCCAAATATGACCAAAGATAATAACAACTGCTAGGTAATTAGATTCACCACTAGATGTCTGAAATAAATAAATAAATAAATAAATAAATAAATAAATAAATAAATAAGGGATAGTATGACTGATTGTTTTAGAATAAAACATTTAGTATTTCTTGGTTAAGTTTCTTTGTACTTTTAACCTGATTGAAAGAATACTGGTAGATTTTGTTCAAGCTCATATTCATATTTCTAATTAAAAAATGAAAAGAATTTTTACCTGATATTTTGAAAACTTATACAGATAAGAAATAGCTTTCTTATAAATGCCTTTAATAAAGATCAGGTTTGTATGTAATAAATGTTATTATATTTCATCTATGAAAATGTCACAATGAAGCTATTGTTATGTATATTTAATATATACCAATTTACCTAAAATGAAAGCAGAAAGTATTTTTCCAAATGCTCCTAACTAAGAAGTTGTTCCTTGAGACTCTCAACTTTGTGCTCTTTCTACTACATTTATACATGTCACTGTCTATGGAAAAAAAGATTTGAAGAATGTTTGAGAAGGAAACATACCTAACTTCTTAATGTAAATTAAGTTTAGATGCAGTAAGCATATACTATGTTAAGTATGTAATTGTATAAATGCAAACCCTTAAGTTTTATTTTATAACAAATTTTAACATCATTGTGCTTTAATGATAGACTTTAAATATATTTATGTGTTTAAATTATAATTTTATTTATAATATAATATAATATGACATAATATAATAATATAATATAATATAATATAATATAATAATTGTTTCTTCCTTTCTTTTTCTTTCTTGAACCTCTTCGGGTTATCCCATGCAACACGCTGTTGTTTTCAAAATTTAAGCCTTTTTAAATTCTCTCTCTCTCTCTCTCTCTCTCTCTCTCTCTCTCTCTCTCTCTCTCTCTCTCTTTCTCTCTCTCTCTGTTTGTATGTATATGTGTATTTGTGTGTGTGTGTGTGTGCATTTATATGAATAGAGTGTTTCTCATTTTATATGTTACTGTGTGTATATATTTTCAGGGCTGACCAGTTGGTATTGGATTACCAGTTGTTGCTTTCTTCCCTATAGAAAAATACTTTCTTCTGATATCAGCATTCCATATTTGTCTGTAGTTCGTCTCTTGTTTTGAGGCTGTGAGAATTCCCTCTTCTATACTAATACGTATGTTAGTGTTTCCAGCAAATGATAATTTTATAAGGGTTTTCAAAAGAGAAACTTAAACCAAGTTCATTTGTAAAGTAAATTTAGGAAAATATTTCCATAGTGAATAAAGTAAGGGATCACATACTATATCACATTACAGTATTGTTAAATTTTATGGCTGAACAAACACACTGATTATTTATAATGCAAAGACCTGGATCTTCTTCAATGTTTTTTTCCAACAGAGGAGATCATTACCATGTAATGCTTATGTGAGGTTTGGTATTGATTGGCATGGAGGACATCCAACAGCATGCCAGGTACTGTTTAATATCAATTTCATTAAAAGAATGTCATTTAACATTCTTTCAGCTTTAGTGCCAGGATGTATTTGAGAAAATATGTGGAGAAATAGATAGCATAGTTCTAATAAAGCCAGGTTCTGTGAAAATAATGAACACAGCCAAATGTATGTATCTCATTCATGCTAATTTTTTCTGATTGATGTTTACTTGTGTTTTGCAGTAATGATTAGTATGATTTTCATTCAAGAAATACAGATTTGCAGCAGATCCTTGATGCTTTTCTGAATTGTTTTTGAATGATCAAGCATGCAGATGTGACGAGAATCACATAATTTCACTCTTCTTTTCTCAACTTTTGGTATTATTAACCTTATCGATATCATGCATTTTTGTAGTAACGGTTTGTATTTGCATTTGGTGAAGATATAGAATGAGGTCCCTTCACCACAGACAGGTGTTGGTTCTCAGTGTTTGCACACATTCAACATGTTATTTTTTCTGTATAGTTGCTAATAAATATCATTCCTTTAAAATCAAAAATTAAAATCTGACACAAAAAATAAAGGTATCACGTAATTTTGCAAGGCTTTAATAAAAGCAGAAGAGTATTGTGATGATACTGTTAGCCTTGGTTAAAATTATGAGAAGGCCAATAACTTTTCTATATCATGAAAGTCAAGAAGTTGAAAATAGTACAGAGAAACCAATTTGTGATAAATGATCACAGGATATGTTATATAATGATTTCATTCATCCATTTTCCCCTTATTATAGAATGTTTTCCTTTGAAATATTTTACAGGATTCATTACTTTTTTATTAAGGAATGCCTTTTAATTTTCTTGATAATATTTAAATATAATATTAGAAGTATATCTTTTCTACCAACATGATAACTTACATAAATAATATATTCTGGTTAATATACCTTCTTAGCTATTTTTACTCTCTTGTTATGATTACAACTTATAAAATATCTCTTGAAATATAACAATTTGATGCATTTGTTTAAATGAGTATTCAAAAATTATACAAATAATAGTGTGTGAATGCATGTGTGCATATATGTGTGTGTATTTATGTGTGTGTGTTCATGTTTGATCTGCTAATGGATTAATATGTACATGTATTTTAAATAGTTTTGATGTTGAGAAGTACAACTTCTCCTTAAATGTTAGATAGCATTACCAAATTTTCTATAATTGTTGTGGACTGAGCTGTAGGATCATACTGTAGGTGAGAGGATTAACTTATAAAACATTCTCTTTCTATATGTGTGTGTGTGTGTGTGTGTGTGTGTGTTTATAACATTCCACTGTAACAGTAAATTCACAAGTTTCAATGATCTAGCCAAGAAAATATATTTTCAATTTTAACTAATATTACCTCTCATATCACACACCATATAGTACAAATATATATATCTATATGCATGTATATGATTCAGATCTAAATAGGATGTTACACAATTGGACAGGTTGCCGAAGTAGCCTGAAGAAAAGTCTGAAAAAAAGTACTGAAAAGAAAAGTACTGAAAAGATAACATATTTCCAGGAGGAAGCATCTAATAGAGTTGCTGTGATCATAGGAAGTAGAGGAGAGCCACAGAATTCAATTGCAAGGGGAAATGCCAAACTCAGTCCTTCTGAGAAAAGAACAGGTGAATTCCTGTCCTAATGCATGAACAAGTGGCTGGGAAGTCAAGAACCTAATGTTGGCATCAAAGAACAAAGTCAAGCTGAAGTCACAAGGAGGACAGGGAAATTACCCTGTGAAATCACAACAATATGGTAGTCAAAGCAAGGAATACATTTTTAACTCTAGTCTACATAGATGCAAAAGCAAAAGTTTACTCTTGTCAGATGAGGAATGGAAAATTCTAAAACAATATATTGGAACATATTAGTGCACAGACTTTGATAGATTGAAATACTAAAATAAATGATAACCAAGATAAACAGTTCAGATTGAAACTAAAAGTCTCCACTATTATTCTACTCAACTTCATCATCATATACCTCACACACAATTATAAAAAAGGGAATGATGGTAAGGTCATAGATAAAAGTCAGTGGACAAATATATTTTAAGAAATAAACTTTGATTTATCGATGATATATAAAACAAGATATAGTAGTATGCATAGAGATATGTATATATATAAGCATATATATAAGCATATATATACATATACATATATACATAAATATACATGTGTAAGTTTATTCACATAATAATAATTAAATAAAATTTCATAAATTTTGAAGGAGAGCAGAAGAGGAGTTGGTAGAGGACAAATGGGCAAGAATACCATACCTTACATTTAATGAATATGAATATAAAGATCAAACAAGAAAGTATCAATTAAATATTATATACTTTCCCTTTTTTATATTTTACATGTTATCACCTTTCCTTGTATTCCACCAACCCCCCCATGCCACCCCCCTCCTTGAGCTCACTACCCTACCCACTTCCAATTCCATGTTCTGGTATTCCCCTCCACTGGATCATCAAACCTTCACAGGCCCAAGGGCTTCTCCTCCCATTGATGTCCCACAAGGCCATCTCCTGCTACATATGCAGCTGGATCCATGGGTCCCTCAGTGTGTACTCTTTGGTTGGTGGTTTAGTCCCTAGAAGCTCTGTGCGTACTGCTTGGTTCATATTGTTGTTGTTCCTATGGTGCTGCAAATCCCTCTAGCTCCTTGGGTCCTTTCTCTAGTTCTTCCATTGGAGACCTTGTGCTCAGTCCAGTGGTTGGCTGAGAGGATCCACCTCTGTATTTGTTAGGCAAATGGCAGAGTCTCTCAGGAGACAGCTATATCAGGCTCCTGTCAGCTAGCACTTGCTGGCATCCACATAGTGTCTGGGTATTATCACTGCATATAGGATTGATCTGCAGATGACAGTCTCTGGATGGCTTTTCCTTCATTCTCTGCTCCACATTTGTCTCTGTATTGCCTCTCATGGGTAAGTTGTTCCCCTTTCTAAGAAGGATCGAAGTATCCACACTTTGGTCTTCCTTATTCTTAAGCTTCATGTGGTCTGTGAATTATATCTTAGGTACTCCAAGCTTCTGGGCAAATATTCACTGATCAGCGAAATTGCAAAGCTTCTGTAAGGCAAAGGACACTGTCAATAGGACAAAATGGCAACCAAAAGACAGGGAAAAGAACTTTTTCAATCCTACACACTATAGAGGGCTAATATCAAATATGTACAAAGAACTCAAGAAGCTAGACTCCAGAGAAACAAATAATCCATTAAAAAATAGTGTACTGAGCTAAACAAAGGATTTTCAACTGTAGAATATCAAATGGCTGAGAAGAACCTAAAAAAATGTTCAACAGCCTTAGTCAGCAGGGGAATGCAAATCAAAACAACCCTGAGATTGATTCCACCTCATACCAGTCAGTTGGCTAAGATCAAAACCTGAGGTGACAGAAGATGCTGGTGAGGATCTGGAGAAAGAGGAACACTCCTCCATTGCTCTTAGGATTGCAAGCTGGTACATCCATTCTGTAAATCAGATTGGCAGTTCCTCAGAAAATTGGACATAGTACTACCTGAGGACCCAGCCACTCCTGGCATATACCCAAAAGTTGCTCTAACATGTAATATGGATACATGTTCCACTATGTTGATTGCAATCTTATTTATAATGACCAGAAGCTAGAAAGAACCCATATGTCCTCCAACAGAGGAATGGATACAGAAAATGTAATCCATTTACAAAGTGGAGTACTACTTGGGTATTAAAAACCATGAATTCATGAAATTCATAGGCAAATAGACGGAACTATAAAATATCATCCTGAGTGAGGTAACCCAATCAGAAAAGAGCACAAATGAATAGGTTTCCTTTAGCTTAGTGTTATAATGCCATTGGTCTGAAAGAGAATTTAAGTGCCATAGTTTTAATGCTTACTCTGTAAAGGACAAAGAACAAATATAGACTATTATGTTCTTGATCTTACAATTTTTGTTGTTGTCTTTCTTCCTACTACCTGCTTCATTTTTATGGGAATGGTCTTTCAAAGCTACTTCTTTTATACAATTTTCTCTAGATGCCCTTTCCCAGATATATTTATAAATAATTTTTAAACCGGCTAAGTATAAAAACAGTTTATAAAATCTGTGTAGCAATTGTTCTACAATATTTAAGTGCTTTGCTAACATTAGTAGTTGCTGTGTATGAAGAACAACATAAGTAGAAAAGTATGATTACATTTTCCCCAAGCAGATTCCATGGTGCAGCCTTTTGATTTTCTGTCTTTATTAAGTGTTCACTGATCTGGCAAAGGAAATTGCCTCAATGTGAATAAATAAGAATTAGCTCATTAACTGTACTTAATTAACACAAATAAAGCTGATGAACCTAATGCTAAGTGTAGTATTGCAAGCTTTCTATTTTATAAGTAGTGTTGATTATTTGTGAGGTATTAAACAGTACACTCAGTGAACAATAATTGAATATGGAAGACTAGTCATAGCCATTACTAAGTGCAGAACACCCAAGTATGCCCTGAAGTTCAATAGAGAAAAAAATTTAAATGTTAATTATATAATTTTCATGATATATAATGATGGATATATTGATAACCAGAGAATTTATAGACATGGTTTGGCTTCATAAAACACATGGAGAATAAAGAACAGCATTTTAGAATATTACATTAATGTCCACCATTATGCAGATTTAAAGTAAATGCTTCAGCAATTGTGCTGTTATCATTTACTAATCTGTGAGCTTGTATTTGAGCCTGACAGGTATGATGGTATTTTGTTGTAATTTCATTTGATAATCTTTTCAGTCTTTTTGCTCCTATAATTTTATTAAACATATGCAACCATGTTGATTAATTTTACTACATATTTCCACTGGAAATATCCAAATGGGAATGTTTTCTTGGCAATAGTTTTAAGTATATCTATATTATATTAGATAAATTATGAATGTAGTAAAATTGAATTGTTTATATATTTAGAGAAATATTTTCATATAAGAAGAGAGCAGAAAATATATGCAAATATTGAAGAAATGTGAGTGTACATGAACAGAAAGTTATAAATGGTGTTTTTTTTATACAATTGGATTTCAACAGTCATTGTAAAAATGTTAGAGACAGATTTACTAAATGTATTGGGTGTTTGCCTTCTATATTCCATTTCATGCAAGGCCTAAATGATCCATTATTTCATTAGACACATGACAGGATGTGCTGATTTTAAAGGAAAGGAACATTTAAGGGTACCACTGAAAGAAGCATTGGGGAAATATGAATGTGTGTTGACAGGTTAGGAAGATGGTGACCTGAGATGGCAATCAAAGAAGATTGTGAAGGGAAAAGAAGATAAACTCTATAAGAGAAAAGGCATATGTGACTAAGAAATTGGGGTTCCTGGCCTCAGATTTGAGAAATATTTTATTTATTAAGTTTCCAGAATAAATTTATTTATTATCTGAGAAACATTTTATGACAAATGCAAACATTTTAACTGACTACTCTTTTCATTCCACAGATTAATATGTTTATAACTTTCAGAAACATCTCACTCAGAAACCATGGTTTACCAGCTCCATGAACATCCCTTATTAGGCAAAAGTATCAAATTAACCATCACAAATCCACATCTTAATCAAATGGAGACATTACACTAAGTATACTTAATTTTCTAGTAAGGAGAACGTTAAAACTATACATTCTCTCTATGTTGAAAACAGCCTGATTATAATAAAAAGTGGACCACTTTTCCTGGTGTATATGTGAGGTTTCTGATAATTGACCTCTTTTCATTTGCTAGCTAATAACTTCATATCATATATGATAATATAAAGGGGCATGACTTGAGTACTAATATGAGTCAAGATCATTTAATAGCAACCGTGTTTAAAAGAAGAGAAAAATAATGAAAGTGATTAGAAAGGAATGAGCACCCATGGGATTAAGAGTCCATTTGTCATTGGTTTTATGATTTACATAAATTTATACTCAATTCCTTCTATTCACCATTTGCTGTATTTTGCCAAGCAACCAACTAGTAATGATCTTTTCTTGGTGTGAAAAGGAGACACCAAATTCCTGAGCCTTCTTCCCCATTGGTAGGCCTTGGGTGTTTAGGATAATATAATTTCTATTGACCTTATTCTCAGTGAATGGTAACAGTTAGTGTTATTCAAGAAATCTAGATTTCATGTACAGGCACACTCCTTCTAATTTCCCTTGAATACTAGTATTCATTGACTTATTTTATCTAGATCATACTATCTATGGCAGGTACACACTTGCTGACCTATGGATTTCATATGTATAAGTAGTCCAATGTAAAGACTGCCAGTCTTATATTCCAGTTGAATTGAATGAATGATTGATTTTTGCTGGATGCATTCCTCCCTCTAGAACTTAGAATTCTATACAGCTCCAGACATGACGAAAATTTAGTGTTCCTTTATGAAGAATGGTGTACACCAGGCTCTATCCCATCACACTCATTTGTATCCTTGAGAATCCTAGATTTCATGAAACGATCAAATATTAATCACTGTTTCAGAGCTTGCAGTACCAGAAGAAGCTGGCCTGAGTCCTATTGCTTCATCAAAGATGATAGAACTAAAGTCTGCAAATGAATGTTTTTATCTGTTTATCTACCCAATTCAGGATATGGAAAAATGGTTGTAGCAGGTTATTCTTTAAGCACCATATATACACTGCTTTAGTTTTGAAATAACTTCATTAATCTGAAGCAAATATTACTGTAAAGTAAGATGACAGAGTATAAACATTATCATATGAATACATTTTAAAAAGAAAACAACACATTCATTCTGTTGGATTTATCTCAAGTATAGCAATTTTTAGTAAAGGCAAACAACCCTGCTTTTATTGAGAAACGTGCAGAGAGGACAGCACCTGATGTGAACTAAGGCACATGTCAACTTTCAAATGTCAGCCTGTTTTAAGAACTTCTCATGGAGTCTTATTATGTGATGGAGGAGAGACGGCAGTACAGCATGAGATGGATAATTGCTTCCTAGGTCACTTCATCCCATTGGTGGTATATTGCCCTACCTTGCCTAATCTCCCACATACCACTTTCATTTGATGATGGAATGTTGTACAAATAGAACATCTCTCAACTTAAGGTTTAGTGTGGTAAGGTTTAAGGTGGTATATACCACCTTGTCATGATGGTAAAAAGAAGACAGCAGTTCTAACTGAGTAATATTTAGAGAATTTACCTTCCTCTTTCCAGTGATCTAAATAGGGCCCACTTTCTTGAGGGTAAATGTTCTTTGTTCAGTAGCTTGATTTAAATATCCTTGTAAAGCACACTTAGCGACCCTGCTAAATATGTTCAACTTGTTGTATGGACATCTCAAATATTACATTAGCCAAATCAACACACACACACACACACACACACACACACACACACACACACACTGCCACAACTCTATTAAATAAGAAATATGCAATGATTCACTCAAGAATTTGTTTTGTAGATCTTGGAACATTTATATATATACACATAATATTCCAAGATCTACAAAACAAATATGTGTGTGTGTGTGTCATGTGTTTTGTTCTGAATAATCATAGTACATACATATATGAAATATACTAAGCTTCTAACATGTCTCAACTTTTCCATTGTAAGTTTTTTTGTGTTTTTTTTTTGCATTTCTGCAAAACATTCTCTTTAAAAAACCATCAAAGTACTTCCTTTTGTTGGGGTGTTAAATTATATTATGCTTTTCCATTAATGATATCTGAGTTAAGTGGAAAATTTCATTTGAATGTTCCTTAATTTTCATGATGGGGTTATTATGAGGAGGGATACCTTCATATTCTCATCTGCTCTAATATAATTAGCAGATTTGGGTAGGTACAATCTTGCTACCAGTGCTATATAAGCATAGCTTTCATTCTTGAATTATTAAATCTCAGCTAGGCTTTTATAAAAAGGCTCTGTCCTTTGTTGTATCTGCTTAATATCTTCTGTGATATATTCTTGCAAAGATATGAAATATCAGTATGACAAATACCCCTTCCTTGGATCAGCTATGTCAAACAGACATCTCTGAGATTAATTGTTTCTGCCAATAATAACATCCTAGATGTCAAAATAAATTACTGCAAGTCTTAGGGGAAAAAGAACCAAAATAAACCAATAACCAAATAACTAATCAAACAACTGACCAACCAACTAACCAACTAACCAACCAGCTTACAGTGATAGCTGGAATGCTGTGGCACTTCTCAAAAAGTTAAAGCATCCTGTCTCAATCAACTTGGATTGTTCTAAGGAAGGTAGCTTAAGCAATAGCTATGGCTTCCAGTTTTAAGGGTCATAAGTCCAATGACATAGAACTGCAAGTCTTCTCGAGAATGACAGTCACATCACCCACTCTTATAGTGTTCTTCTCTTAAATGTGTATCAGGTCTATAGAAGAAACAGCATACTTGCTAGTGAATCTCATGTCCTCTCCTCATGAACACAAATCTAAATACCATCACTGATTGGATAGCACTTTAACATATGGGCTTTAACGGGTGAAAACTTTCAATCTACACTGTTGTGCAGGTATGATGGCTAAGCTCATAAAAAGCATTGGAAAAACTGAAGCAGAGTGTAATTCCTTGTGCAGGATATAAATCTGAGAGAGCTCAGGTTTAAGAGTCTTTATTGGGGTGCTGACTTCAGATAACTTCTAAAATTTTCTACTAAACCTTAAGAAGCATGTGGATAGGACATCATCACTGTTTAGTATATTGTGTTGTAAATGTCATCATTAACTCACACTTGCCCAAATAAGAAATTCCTATTTCAATCACACTTTTCTGAGGCAACTTAAAATGTAGAGTGTAAATCGAAAACCTGAAGTACATGCCTTTTGAAATTTTAAAACTGTCTGTTTTGCTGACCTTAAAATGACATTCTGCAGCCCTTTCTTGGATCCATAGCTTATGTTTCAGCATAGTGAATCACATTTCTGTGAAGGAAATGTTTGTAATCTTCATGTGTTGGTAGTAAACATAGTAAACTATATAAACAAAGAATACAGTGAATATAAAATAAGATTAATTTAAATCATTTTGATTTAGAAGACATTTTATGCATTTACATTTTATAAAATGTATGCAAACACTGAAGAATGATTGTATCCAGTGAATTATAATTTAACTGTCATAGATGTGCCATTGTTTGGGGGGAAAAATGTAAAGTCTACTGAGCAGTTTTTCAGCTTACAGTGCGGTATGATTAACTACAGTTTCTCACCTATGTAATAGATCTCTAGAATCATTGCCCCTGACCTGCATAACCTTTGTACCCTTAGCCTATTCCTCACAGTTCCACTGATTTCTCTCACTTTCTGCCACAGCTCCTAGTAATCATGGTTCTATTCTTTTCTATGAGATTCCCTATTTATATGAGTCATACAAAAATGAGATACTACAGTATTTTCTTGCCTCCTTTGTTTATCTCATCGTCACTTAGTGTAAGGCATTCTGTCTATCTATATTGTTGCAAAGAACATGACTCACCTCTTGTGGTGTCCATCCTTACGTAAGGGGTATTTACTTTACCTCTGATAATATATGTAGAGTGTTTTCTAAATATCTTATCTGTTGCGAATAAAAACAGCATAAATACAGGAATCCAAACATCACTTTTAGACTCTGACTTCATTTCCATTGCTTATATAGTCAGAATATAAATTTCTAAATTTCTGCTAACTTAATGTCTCACTTTTTGAGACAATTCCATATGAATTTTTATATATTTACTTACATGTATAGAAATGTCACCCAGTTTTTGAAAAGGCAAATCATGGTTTCCTAACAATCTGTAAATGTTCCAGTAACCAGAAGAAAGTAATTTATATGATCATGTAGAATAGTTTTTCAAAGTATAATGAAAGAAAGAAAATGTGAGATACACTCTTAATTTTTTTCTCATTCCAACTATTGATGAGGTAAGGTCACATATTCTCCAATTTAGTTTCAGCTGAGAGTCATCTGAGGGTGTGCTATTTTGAGGGATGGCTCAGAACAAGATTGGCAGGTGGCCATGTCTGTGAGAGATTTGCTCTACTGTTAATTAATGTGTGACAGCCCTGCACACTATGGCAGCTCCACGCCTAGGCATGTGGGCCTTGACTGTATCAGAAAATCAGCTGAACATGAACCTGGGAGTAAGTCAGATGGCTAGCCAGAAAGCAGTTTTACTCTGAGATTCTTATCTCCAGGATACTGCCCAGTCTTCTCTCTGTGATGGATTGTGACCTGGAAATATAAGGTGAAAACCTTTTTTCCCCAATTACTTTTGGCCAGTATATTATCATAACAGAAAGGAACTAGGAAATGTAAATTCCGAGGATTTGGAAACCTATGTGGAACAATAAGAGTGAGGAATATTCATGACTTTTCCTGAAAGACACCATTGTGTCTTTAACAATTCTGTATTCATGTCCACTTAGGGTGTCTAGTTCAAGTGGAAACCATGGGAATTATATATCACAATGGCAGTAATTTGTGTGGAAGTTATTGTATTGATGTGATGTACTACAAGTGGACAACCAGAGCTAAAGATGGCAGTTGAGCCAGTATAAACCAGTCTCATCCTTCTGGATCTAACATTTTTGTGCTTGATAGATTACCATGATTTGGTGTAAATTGGGCATTCATACTGGGTTTACTAATCATGGAGAAAAAAGTGGAAACAGTGAATAGGTGAGAACAAAAAGAATTTCCAAGCAAGGGTAAAACTGAGAATGCACAAGGTTTCTTTTTCACACTTGGTATACTTTGTATGTTTAAAGAAGATACTATAACTAGCATGAAATCATTTGTATTGTTTTCATTGTCCTGATGATCAATATTGTTTTTTTGGCTTTTTTTTTGTTGTTGTTGTTGTTGTTGTTGTTTTTTCAAGACAGGGTTTCTCTATATAGCCCTGGCTGTCCTGGAACTCACTTTGTAGACTAGGCTGGCCCTGAACTCAGAAATCTGCCTGTCTCTGCCTCCCAAGTGCTGAGATTAAAGGCGTGCGCCACCACGCCCAGCTCATTTCTTTGTAATATAAGTACAAGACACAGTTTTAAATTGATTATAAACTATCATTACTCATGTGTTGAAGCAATACTTGTGAGGAACTTTGTTATACATCCTCCATGGAACATCTCCTTGTAGGTATTACACTAAGAACAGGAAAGGAAGCAGTTAAATTGGTCTATTTAAGCACCACATGGTTAACAATTACAGAACAGCTTCCAAATAGATGATGTTTAAATCATCACAATCACATTGTAGAAGGTAGTTCCAATTCCACCTTCTCATTAAACATGCAATTGTCTTGTCTCCATCTATAGAGGACAATTTCCTCAAAGCAATCCTGTCCTACAGAAATCAATGAATCACAACCTGAAACTCCAGAAATTTCTGAGTTCTTATGAAAGTATTGGCAGGAGGCCTTGTTTCCCAAAGAATATGCTGTTTTATTAATTAGAATAATTGGCTTTACAAAGTGGCAAAATTAAATAGGAAAATGCAACAAAGTTCTATCACAGTACAATGCTTTTAACCACAAAAAATATTTGGAAGAAAGGGGAAATAGATCAGGGAGCAGATATGAAAAGAAAAATAACCATATTGTATTAATTTTCATGTAAGCCATCAATTTTTAAATTCATAGTACATAACTTTTTTTCTTCAAGTCAAATCAAAATTATCATAAAAGAACTATAGTACCTTAAAGTAATCTAAGACTGGCCAGAAATATTTCTATTTAATTATGAGCCAGTTTTTAAATCAAACATGACTCCCTCTTTGTATCTGAAAGACTGAGAGTGTCTCATCTCCACAGCATTTCTTACCTATTTCATTTACAGATAACTGTATAATCTGTTTGTTTTCTATTCTAATTGTGTTCATGTCTGTGAGTTTACTGGTTTTGTTGTTTTGTTTTGTTTTTCTTTGTCTAATTTGTCTTTAATGTTTTCATTGCATTTTTCTTATTTTGTAAGTACAAAATATTTTTTGTTTTTCCTCAGTTAATATTTTAATTGTTTTCCCAATTAATATTTTAAATCTTCCACTGGAATATAAGTAAGCACATGGAATAAAATTATTGAAGTAAATAACCTTCTAGATCTTTTTTAATCCTTTTAAAAGTCAGTTTAGATTCACATGATTGTAAATTAAATTATGACTGCCTATATTTACTGAATCAATTACAATTAAGAAGGGGCTAAACATTTATTAACAGGCATGCTTCATTTCAATTCCAAAGTACACTATCATTATCACAGGGGGGGAGAGAAACAGTTTATTTACATGGGATTAATATTTAATTTTTATTGGGGAAATGATGACAGCATTCTCACAAGATTAGGTTCAGTAAAAGATGCATCCCTTGTTGCAATTCAGAGCATTCTCTTTAATTCAGAATATAATTAGCTGAAATTTACATCTGAGTGCATGTGGTTGTTTGTGTCCAATTGAAAGAATATGTTGATGTAAATCTTTGTTCAGACTTTTAAAGAAGGTGGTTTGAGAAAGAAAATGAGAATTCTGAATATTCGCATTTTGTTTCCAAGTGATTGTGAAGTATCCTAAACTTCTGTGGCTGCATATGTTATTATTTAGGTTACTAGGTTGATAACTTAGTTTCCCACACAATTCTCAAACAAGCTTTAGGCCTAATATTATAATCAGGATGTATGAAAAACAGTAAAATGTAGTACATTTCATCAAAAGTGCTGTCAGCTACAACTGTGAGCTATGTGGTGGTGTGTTCCCATGAGGACATAACAGGCTGAAACTTATCTATCCATAGGAAAAACAGTTTTGAAAGGATAACTCTCATTTAAATGAGCTACTGGGTAACAGTTAGAGTTTGTAACAGATTCTGTAACTTCGGTATATAAATATTCATCTCATTAAAATCTAAATTCATAGCTAACTAACTTTGTCACTATTGTTATTTGGAAAAAAAAAAAACAACGTTCAGGCAAAACAAGTGTGTCTGCTGGTTGAAGGCAGCAACAGGCCTGCTCTGGGAATTAGATTAGCTATGCTGGGAGAAGCAAGGCTGAAGCCCCATTAGGCTGGGCCCCTGCAGCAGTTGTGCTGGAGGAGCTGAGGAAATCACATTAAGTTTTTTTTTTTCACCACTTTCGTTGGTAAATGGCTTGGTGTCAAATAGAAGATGATAGTTTTCTCTTTCATCTGAATGTTATACAAGCCCACCCAGTCTCTGGGCCACTGGAAAGGAAGAAAATGAATGAGGCAAAACAAGCCACCTTCAGTCTCAAAGGAAAAGTATTGTTTTCTCAGGGAAGCTACTGGATTCAGTAAGTGGTTTTATTTTTATCAGCAATTGCGTGTGTGTGTGTGTGTGTGTGTGTGTGTGTGTGTATGTGTGTGTTGAGCAACATGTGTATTTCCTTTTGAAAAGATTTTATATGAAAACTTTAAAGGTGAAAATAAATGTGAAATAATTGTATTATTCATACCCTCCAGCTTCTATATTACTTTCTCACTACCTTATTTCTGTTTTTGTTTTTTCACCTATTTACCCTTTCATAGAAGAAGGAACAGACACAGTTCTGTGTTAAAGAATATAGGGTTGAATTAAATAGAAGTGTTATATATGAAACTACATTACATATTATGAGTAGAAAAGGATATGGCATTTTACATTAATTGAAGATTATTATATTCAAATTATTATGACACTCTGCTGTTTATTTGGGTTATTTATTGTTGTTTGGTTGGTTTTAAACAATATTGAATAGTAAACAATTTGACTTAGTTCATATAAATGCTTGGTTCCAAGACTAACAAATAGGGTTCAGTTATCAGAAACCAAACAGTGGACAGAGATAACAAATTTTTCAGTGTTATCAAATAACCTTTATACATGCATTTTGCATGTCAACACATATGAATCACACACACACACACACGCACACATAGTTATACATATCTCTACATGCACATGCCAATAGTAAATAAAACATGTTTAAAGAAAGCATCGTTGAAGATAGTGACACTCCCTGCTGTTCATTCAGAGATGGAGATAAGGGAGATGCTGTTTGGAAGGTGTCATGTGAAACAGGCAGTAGGGTTGCCCAAGCAAATCTCTGTGTGTAGTAAGAACACCACTAGAGAAGAAACAAGGTAACTAATGTGGACCTTTGTAGGTCTGGAATTTATGAGTTCAGAAGCACTACATTCATTTCATTTATGAAGAATGCCTATGTATAATAATCTTTTTTGAAATACACCAGGCTACACAATTTTCTGACATTTGTGGTAATACCTACATGATGTATTCCCTATGAAATGTTATTTCATTAACACTTAAATAAATACAAAACACAGTAAAAATATGTAACTAAGATTTGGGGCTAAGAGACAGGACATCTATAAAAGTAGTTTTTTCAGTCAAAACTTACACTGATAAACCTGTTTTTGTCCCATTTCCATTCTTCTCCAGTGTACCCACTTTCAGATTTATACATTAAGGAATGCTGGTGAATATAACAGAAGTCACAGTTGTTAGATTTCCATTTTTCAAAGTGGCATCTAGAATGTAGTTTATCTCCTGCACATTGACCTTAAGTAGGAGCCATTGCATTTTAGTAATACAATATGAATAATTCTAATGCCAATATGTTAAGCTATCTTATTTGTTTGATGGTTTCCAGTCTTGTATATTTCTGTGGCACAGTGTGAAGTGCTGTACTGGAAAGCAGAGAACATTAATGAAAAGATAACTGGCTGGGAGTTATGGCACACACCTTTAATTCCTGCACTCCTGAGGCAGAGGTATATAGATGTACAGGTGTACAGATCCCTGTGAATCTGAGGTCAGTCTGGTCTATAAAGTGAGTTTCCTCAGGACAAGCAAGGCTATTAACACAGAAAACTCTTTCTCAAAAAACCAAAACCAAAACCAAACCAAAACCAAAAAAGAAAGGAAAAGAAAGGAAAAAGAAAAGAAAAGGTATTTTGGTGATTAAATGTTGTTTTTTTTTTTTTTTTTTTTTTACTTTTGAGTCCAGTTTTGGTATATACCTGAGCTGGGTCTTACATATCGTCCTGATGTCTGTAATTACAGAAATGTGGCACCCTGTTCAATTCATCTCTCAACATTCACACTGAATAGACCAACATTATCTTAGTTTGATCACTGAGCTAAAAGGAAAACAAAACAATATACAGCACCATGAAAGATGTGTGTATTCATGAATGTGCACATGTGTGTGTTCCTGTGCATGTGTACGTTCAGGACCAACACAGCCAGAGCCTGAGCATGGCTGTATAGCTGTGCTGCTCGGATGCTTACTGTATTGAATGTCAGAAGGGCAGCATGGAGAACCATGAATGCTTTATTATTGTTATTTGTATTTCCTTCAAACTGATTTTTAAATTATACTGTTCTTGTAAATGACATATTTTAAGGAAAGATTCAAATACTATGGAATTTGTAACTGATTATGGCTATAGTATTTTTTGTTTGTTTGTTTGTTTTTAAACCAATCCCATTGAATAGTGATTGGGTTTGGTGGAAATCTTGTAGCTCACATATTTCAACTCTTCGGTTTGAGGGCCTAGGTATGTTTTGGCTTATAATTAACCATCCATTATTGACCTTCAAGGATTTTTCTTTAAATGTTAGTTCAGAAAACTCTTGTTAACATCAACCCTGGTATGTGTTTTGAGAAATTATCTATTCTTCAATGTATGCATATATATATATATATATATATATATATATATATATATATATATATATGAGACAGGGTTTCTCTGTGTAGCCCTGACTGTCCTGTAACTTACTCTGTAGACCAGGATGGCCTCAAACTCAGAAATCCACCTGCCTTTGCCTCCCAAGTGCTGGGATTAAAGGTGTGAGCCACCACCGCCTGGATGTATAATTTTTGACAGAAAGAAAAATTTATACTTGGGAGAAAGTTTTTATTTATATAAGATAACATTTGAATACTTGTCAAATACTTAGCTTCTCATATTGCTGATAATTTGGTAATAATTCTGATTTTTTAGTAATGAACAGTAAACATCTTTAACCTAAGCATGTAAAGATGGCATGAAAAATTCCTGCTTAATATATGCTTTAAATGACTTCTCTTTAACTCATGACCAAAGCACACTGCATATTTTCCATTCTTTATACGTCAGTGAGTAAAGGTTAAATTTCTATAATTAAAGATACCATTATATCATCAAATATCTTTACATATTGCTAGTTTTTATATGTAGAGGGGAGCTCATTTTGAGTAACACTATCCCCCAATTGAGTTTTCATTAATTGATAATGGATAGGCCTTATGATATTTTGTTCTCTTCCCAGAATACAAAAAAAAATACCTTAAACTTAACCCAGACTCACCCACTTTCTAATTTCTGAAAGAGAAGTAAATAATGATTAAGTAATGTAAGATGTAGCCAAATTGCAAAGAAGCAATTGCATCCAATTTTCCTATTAAATGCCTTCCAAAGAAACTTCTCTCACAAGTGGCAAATATTGAATCATTCACAAGAAAATTAATGGATCTCTAACTATGTGGAAAGATATATTTAAATCTTCAAGCAGAGCATTTTTTATTACAGTAATTTTTCCAAAACAACCAAGAAAAAAATTGTCAGTAATATCTAAAGCTATTAACTAGTAAGGTATGTTATGTTATAACTTGGAAATGAATAAAATAAGAAAAGTGCAGAAAATGTTGGCTATGTGATAATCAAACTAAGCAAATAATGCGACTTTTTAGTGCTGGGGTGATGGCTTGGTACTAATGAATTACACAAGGACACAAGAATGAGGACCTGAGTTCAGAGTTGTCAGAGCCCACTGGTACTTGTATTCTAAGTACTGAGCAAAGGAAGGAGGAGATCCTGGGTTACTGCTGGCAAGTCTAATTAGCTAAATTATAAACTCTGGATTCCAAACTCAATAATAAACCCTGTTTTGTAGAAGTAGGAAAAAAATATGTGGATGAACAGAAGAAATAGAGGAAGATGCCAATGTCAAGTCTTGCTTTTCACACACACACACACACACACACACACACACACACACACACACACAAGTACACACATATGTGCCTGTTCATACCTGTATATGTGCTTGAGATCACAAATGTAAGAAGATGTTGATTTCTCTGAAACTAAAGATACAGGTTATTATGAACTGCCATGTGGGTACTGGGAACAGAATCCAGGTCTTCTACAAGAGCAGCATATACCCTTAGCCCCTGAGCCACAATATAATACCTAGATTTCACATGAATTTTTGAAAACATATAGTGTGGTTAATCTCTCTCCTTATACAGTCTTCTAGCCTGTGCTTCATTCATTCACAGTATTCTTATCCTTGCTGTTGCATTATTTACTTTTAACCCTTAATATCAGTGGTCCTGTCCTCTTTCAGCTCTTCTACACATCTCACAGTAATTCCATGAATTGGGTTTATATTCTAAATGAAGCATACATATTTGATGGTTTAAAGATTAAGTCTCTAAAAGAGGATAAAAGTAAAATATGTCCTGTGTCTGTTTTATTTTACCCAGGATGATTATGTACAGCTCCATCCAAAAAAACTGACCAGTTTATAACATAATTTTTCTTAAATAAATGACATCCCATTGCATAATTAAACTTTATTTTCATTATCTATTCATCAGCTGATGGGTCTCTATCTATTTTCAGTTCCTGATATTTGTGAATAGTCAATCAATCAACTGACATTGATGTTCAAATATATTTGTAGTGGGATATGGAGTCCCTTAGAAATATGCCTAAGAATAGTATAGCTTTTGGAAAATCTCAATATGATATTCCATAGTGGCTGGACCAGTTTACACTCCCACCACACTTTTCCTAAATCCATGACAGAATTTGTTGTCATCTCTTTGTTTTCCTTTTCCTACTTTTCCTTTCTGTTTTTTTAAACTTTAGCCTTAAAGGAGATGAAAGCCAAACATAATTTTAGTGTGCTTTCCCCTGATGGTGAATAATGAATATATGTGTGTGTTTGTGTGTGTGTGTGTGTATGTGTGTGTGTATATGTGTGTGAAACACCATAAAACCTAAACATTAAAAGGTACTGATTTTGCTCTTGGATATACTTCAAAACTTGGCAGTAAGACAATATTACTAAAGGCCCACATATTTCAGAAACAGTGTGTAGAGGAATGAAGCCATTACAGACTTACCTGCTCTGGATAGATTTCATGATACTATAAGGTGCTACGCTACCTCCCAGAGTAAGAAAGTAATGAACAGTTTCAGCCAGCTCTGAAACTGAGACCTATAATAATGGGTGGCCTGGCAAAATATCTCCACTGAAGCAATAGTAGGATAGAAATAATTGGAATAAATAATAACTTTCCTATTAGACTTAGTCTTACTCCAGAAGATGAAACCTATACCTGGCACCATTATCAGACCAAGGGTCTGTAGTTGGTCCTAGCAGAGAGTGTCCTACTGTTAATATGCTAAACTGACATGTATTAATTGACTTCTCATGATGTAACCTTATGCCTGTGGACTAGAGTATCTTTCAATATTCACCATAAAAGCATAATTGCAGAAGATGGGGATAAACACAGAAACACACAATGGGGAAAGACAAAGAGAGAAAGATAATGGAAAGACAATTGGGCATGAATCCCCACTCCTATTTGAGGAACTACCAAAAATCAATAGCTTCCTGGAGAAGAACATCAGTTTTTTTCTAATAGTATGTATAGCTGCTGATGAGTGGAAGATGAGTGGAAGGACACACATCCAAAAATTTTGTGCAGTACAAATTAATCTCAGTGGGAAAGACAAACAAAGTTGGATGAGTAGGATAAAGGATGGATCTGTGAAAAAAAAAGGTGAGGTTGAGAAAGTGAATAAGACCAATGCACATTTTATAAAATCCTCAAAGAACAAATACAATGTTTTTAAAAATGTATGGAGAACTCACCCAATAATATTTTGATAAAACATTAAAAATGTGGCTTTTAAATATATTCAGGTGAATTGCTTATACTTAAATTTTTACATTATTATATTAGGCTTAATATTTTTGAAGAATATATGTTCTATAATTTAATTAAAATGTATTGATTTTTCTATCCTTTACTTGAAATAACCCCTTTTGAGAAGTTCTAAAAATGAATTAGTCAAAAATGATTTAGCATATATCACCAGTGATTATCACTGTGCTTGTGAGCTCAATATACATAATAAATGCAAAACAGGAAAACGAGATTATTGAGCAGTATACAGTATATCTGCATTGCTCTAAGGACCAATAAACATTGCAGTAGCTGCATAGTACTTAGATGATCTGATAGATGTGAGATTCTAACCCATTAACCATCTCTCAGCCAAAAAATTGTGACATTGAAGAAGTCACTTTTAAATATCTGCCAATAGATTAATCATGATATTAATTAATAGTACTTAACTATTAAGTAGTTAAATTTGTAGTATACATATAATACAAATTATTAGTTATATTACTCAAATCAATTATTAGTGCATAAGCAAAGGTTTCCTCTTATTTTACCATAATTTTTAGAAGCACCTCCTTCAAGAAGGTGTTATGTCCTTGTGTTTTGCCATTCTTAAAATTGTGCACCAGAGACCTGGGAGGTAAGAGACTCCCAGGACTCAAAGGGTGGCACCTTAGATGAAACGCCTAACAGTAGAGAGAGGGAAATTATAGACATCATCTGTAGCAGGAAGACAGGGCATCAAGTGAAGGATAGGGTTGCCATGCCAGTCACATCTCTGACGCATAATTGTTCCTGTCTGAAAGAATTACAGGGATGGAAATGGGGAGGAGCCTGAGGAAAAGAAGGTCCAGTGACAGGCCCAAAGAGGGATCCAGCTCAAGGAATTTCCCAAGGACTGACACTATTACTGAGGCTATGGAGAGCTCACAAAAAGGGATCTATCATGACTGCCCTCCAAAAGACCCAACAAATAGCTGAAAGAGTCAGCAGCAGATACTTGCACCCAACCAATGGACAGAAGCTGCTGACCCCTGCTGTTGAACTAAGGAAGGCTGAAGGAGGCTGAGGAGAAAGGTGATCCTGTAGGAGGACCAGCAGTCTCAATAATTTAGACCCCTGAGATCTCTCAAACAGTGAACCACCAAACAGACAACATACACCAGTTGATATGAGGACCCAAACACACATATAGTAGAGGACTTCCGGGTCTGTGTTCATTCAGAGAAGATGCACCTATCCCTCAAGAGATTAGAGGCCCCAGAGAGTTTACAGGTAAGGTGGGTTGGGGGTGGATCATCCACATGGAGATGGGGTGGAGTAGGAGGGAGGTATAGGATATGGATCAGATGGAGGGTGGACGCAGGGGCAGAGAATGGAATATGGAGAGTAACCACTAAATTAAAAATACAATAAAAATTTAAAAATTTTAATATATTGTTTAAGTACATATTATACAACTTAATGTATTATCAGGTAGAGACTTGAAGTTCAAGAATGTAAATAAATATATTGGGTATTAGTCCCCTATCAGATTTAGGATTGGTAAAAATCCTTTCCCAATCTGTTGGTGGCTTTTTTGTCTTTATTGACAGTGTCTTTTGCCTTACAGAAGCTTTACAATTTTATGAGGTCCCATTTGTCAATTCTTGATCTTATAGCACAAGCCATTGCTGTTCTATTTAGGAATTTTTCCCCTGTGCCCATATCTTCTAGGCTTCTCTGCACTTTCTCCTCTGTAAATTTCAGTGTCTCTGGTTTTATGTGGAGTTCTTTGATCCACTTACTCTTGAGCTTTCTACAAGGAGATAAGAATGGATCAATTCACATTCTTCTACATTATAACCACCAGTTGTGCCAGCACCATTTGTTGAAAATGCTGTCTTTTTTCACTGGATGGCTTTAGCTCTCTTGTCAAAGATAAAGTGACCATAGGTGTGTGGATTCATTTCTGGGTCTTCAATTCTATTCCATTGATCTACCAGTTTGTCGCTGTACAAGAACTATGCAGTTTTTATCACAATTGCTCTGTAGTACAGCTTAAGGTCAGACATGGTGATTCCACCAGAGGTTCTTTTATTGTTAAGAATAGTTTTTGCTATCCTAAGTTTTTTATTATTCCAGATGAATTTGCAAATTGCCCTTTCTAACTCAGTGAAGAATTGAGTTAGAATTTTGATGGGGATTGCATTGAATCTGTTCGTTGCTATTGGCAGGATAGCCATTTTGACTATATTAATCCTGCCAATCCGTGAGCATGGGAGATCTTTCCATCTTCTGAGATTTTCCTCAATTTCTTTCTTCAGAGACTTGAAGTTCTTATCATACAGATCTTTCACATCCTTAGTCAAACCAAGTTATTTTATATTATTTGTGACTATTGTGAAGGGTGTTGTTTCCCTAATTTCTTTCTCAGTCTGTTTATCCTTTNTGTAGAGAAAGGCCATTGATTTGTTTGGGTTAATTTTATATCCAGCTAATTCACTGAAGCTGTTTATCAGGTTTAGGAGTTCTCTGGTAGAATATTTAGGGTCACTTATATATACTATCATATCATCTGCAAATAGTGATATTTTGACTTCTTGCTTTCCAATTTGTATCCCCTTGACCTCCTTTTGTTGTCTAATTTCTCTGGCTAGGACTTCGAGTACTATATTTAATAGGTAGGGACAAAGTGGGTAGCCTTGTCTAGTACCTGATTTTAGTGGATTGCTTTGTGTTTTTCTCCATTTACTTTGATGGTGGCTACTGGTTTACTGTAGATTGCTTTTATTATGTTCAGATATGGGCCTTGAATTCCTGATATTTCCAAGACTTTTATCATGAATGGGTGTGGGATTTGTCAAATGATTTCTCAGCATCTAATGAGATGATCATGTGGTATTGTCTTTGAGTTTGTTTATATAGTGGATTATGTTGATGTATTTCTGTATATTAAACCATCCCTGCATCCCTGGAATGAAGCCTACTTGATCATGATGGATGATTGTTTTGATATGTTNTTGGATTCGGTTTGCGAGAATTTTATTGAGTATTTTTGCATCAATATTCATAAGGGAAATTGGTCTGAAGTTCTCTATCTTTGTTGCATATTAATGTGGTTTAGGTATCAGAGTAATTGTGACTTCATAAAATGAATTGGGTACAGTACCTTCTGTTTCTATTTTGTGGAATACTTTGAGAAATACTGAAATGAGGTCTTCTTTGAAGGTCTGATAAAACTCTGAACTAAAGACATCTTGTCCTGGTCTTTTTTTGGTTGGGAGACTATTAATGACTGCTTCTATTTCTTTAGGGAATATAGGACTGTTTAGGTCATTAATCTGATCCTGATTTAACTTTGGTACCTGGTATCTGTCTAGAAATTTGTNCATTTCATCCAGGTTNTCCAGTTTTGTTGAGTATAGCCTTTTGTAGNAGGATCTGATGATGNTTTGGATTTCCTCNGGNTCTGTTGTTNTGTCTCCCTTTTNNNTTCTGATTTTGTTAATTAGGATGCTGTCNCTGTGCCCTCTAGTGAGTCTGGCTAAGGGTTTTTCTATCTTGTTGATTTTCTCAAAGAACCAGCTCCTGGTTTGGTTGATTCTTTGAATAGTTCTTTTTGTTTCCACTTGGTTGATTTCAGCCCTAAGTTTGATTATTTCCTGCCATCTACTCCTCTTGGGTGAATTTACTTCCCTTTGTTCTAGAGCCTTTAGGTGTGCTATCAAGCTGCTAGTATATTTGCTCTCTAGTTTCTTTTTGGAGGCATCAGGGCTATGAGTTTTCCTCTTAGGACTGCTTTCATTGTGTCCCATAAGTTTGGGTATGTTGTGGCTTCATTTTCATTAAACTCTAAAAGTCTTTAATTTCTTTTTTTATTTCTTCCTTGACCAAGGAATCATTGAAAAGAGTGTTATTTTGCTTCCACATGAATGTTGGCTTTGTGTTATTTATGTTGTTATTGAAGATCAGCTGTAGTCTGTGGTGATCTGATAGGATGCATGGGACAATTTCAATATTTTTGTATCTGTTGAGGCCTGTTTTATGACCAATTATATGGTCAGTTTTGGAGAAGATACCACGAGGTGCTGATAAGATAAAATGTCCTGTAAATATCTGTTAAATCCATTTGTTTTAACAGATAAAATGTTTTAAGATAAAATGTCCTGTAAATATCTGTTAAATCCATTTGTTTCATAACTTCTATTAGATTCATTGTGTCTCTGTTTAGTTTCTGTTTCCATTGATGAGAGCGGGGTGTTAATGTCTCCCACTATTATTGTGTGAGGTACAATGTGTGCTTTGAGCTTTACTNAANTGTCTTTAATGAATGTGGCTGCCCTTGCATTTGGAGCATAAATATTTAGAAGTGAGAGTTCATCTTGGAAGATTTTACCTTTGATGAGTATGATGTCTTTTTTTGATAACTTTGGGTTAGAAGTCGATTTTATTTGATATTAGAATGGCTACTCCAGCTTGTTTCTTCAGAATGATTGCTTGGAAAATTGTTTTCCTGCCTTTCACTCTGAGGTAGTGTCTGTCTTTTTCCCTGAGATGGGTTTCCTGTAAGCAGCAAAATGTTGGGTCCTGTTTGTGTAGTCAGTCTGTTAATCTATTTCTTTTTATTAGGGAATTGAATCCATTGATATTAAGAGATATTAATGAAAAGTAATTGTTGCTTCCTGGTATTTTTGTTATTAGAGTTGGGATTCTATTCTTGTGGCTGTCTTCTTTTATATTTGTTGAAGGATTACTTTTTTTCTAGGGCACAGTTTCTTACCTTGTATTGGTGTTTTCTATTTATTATCTGTTGAAGGGCTGGATTCATGGAAAGATATTGTGTGAATTTGGTTTTGTCATGGAATACTTTGGTTTCTCCATGTATGGTAATTGAAATCTTAGCTGGTATAGTGGCCTGGGCTGGCATTTGTGTTCTCTTAGGGTCTGTATAACATCTCTCCAAGATCGTCTGACTTTCAAAGTCTCTGGTGAGAAGTATGGTGTAATTCTAATAGGTCTGCATTTATATGTTACTTGACCTTTTTCCCTTACTGCTTGTAATATTCTGTCTTTATTTAGTGCATTGTTGTTCTGATTATTATGTGTCAGGAGGAATTTCCTTTCTGGTCCAGTCTATTTGGAGTTCTGTAGGCTTCTTGTATGTTCATGGTCATCTCTTTCTTTAGGTTTGGGAAGTTTTCTTCTGTAATATTGTTGAAGATATTTACTGGCCCTTTAATTTGAAAATCTTCCTTCTTCTCATCTATACCTATTAATATTAGATTTGGTCTTCTCATTGTGTCCTGGATTTCCTGGATGTTTTTAGTNAGGATCTGTTTGCATTTTGCATTTTCTTTGATTGTTGTGCCATGTTTTCTATGGAGTCTTCTGCACCTGAGATTCTCTCTTCCATCTCCTGTATTCTGTTGCTGATGCTCATATTGATGCTCATGTCTCCCTTTGTGATTTCTTTATTGTTTCTTCTTCCATTTTTAGATCCTGGATAGTTTTGTTCAATTNCATCACCTGTTTGGTGGTGTTTTCTTGTAAATCTCTAAGGAAATTTTGTGTTTCTTCTTAAGGGCTTCTAGCTCTTTACCTGTGTTTTCCTGTATTTCCTTCTTAAAGTCCTCCATAATCTTCATGCGAAGTGACTTTAGATCCATGTCTTGCTTTTCTGGTGTGATAGTGTATCCAGGACTTGCTATGGTGGGAGAATTTGGTTCTGATGATGCCGAGTAACCTTGGTTTCTGTTGCTTCTATTCTTATGCTTGCCTCCTGCCATCTGATTATCTCAAGTGCTTGCTGTCCTCAATATACCTGATTGGAGCCTGTCCTTCCTATAATCCCAGTTGATTCAGGACTCCTCAGAATCCAGCTTTCTCTGGGATATTTTGATTGTGGGCTCTTGTGAACCTGAGATTCTGGGTGTGTCAGACTTCTTGCCAGTCAAGCTTACTCTGAGACCCTGAAATACTGGTGTGACCCAGCTCCTGTTATCCTGGGATCCTGTTATCCTAGAACCTGGAAGTGGTGTCTCCTTTGAGAACCATGGAGCTGTCTGGTCTGTTTGAAACCAAGGTAAACCAGAAGTGATCAAAGGGAACCTGAGCCTCTGGTCAGGAAGGGCTCTGGTGTCCTTGTTCTTGCTGTCACAGGCCCATCACAATTGGATTGGAACAGAGGTTGTGTTCAGCTCACCAGTGATCCTAAGATCACATGGAGAGTCCTCTAGAGACTGCAGGGGTGTCTGCCGATTCCATGCCCTAGGTGAACTGGTGCTGGTGCTGACCAGAAGTGTTATGTGCCCATGACCAGGCCTGTTTTTTGCTTCTCTACTACTGTCTCAGGTCTAAAAGCTTTTGATTTGGAACTGATGTTCTGTTCCACTCACCAGTAATCCTAATATCACTTGGAGAGTCCTCTGGGGACTGTGGGGGTATCTGCTGATTCTGTGCCCAAGGTGACCCAGTGCTGGTGCTGACTGGAAGGGCCTTCATTTACATTTCAAATGCTATCACCAAAATCCCCTATACCCTTCCCTGAACATGCTCCCTAAACTATCCACTCCCACTTCCTTGCCCTGGCATCCCCCTGTACTGGGGCATATGATCTTTCCAAGACCGAGGGCCTTTCTTTCCCATTGATGACTGACTAGGCCATCCTCTGCTACATATGCAACTAGAGACACAGCTCTGAGGTTTACTGGTTAGTTCATATTGTTGATCCTCCTTTAGGGTTGCGGACCCCTCTAGCTCCTTGGGTACTTTCTCTAGCTCCTTCATTAGAGGCCCTGTGTTCCATCCAATAGATGACTGTGAGCATCTACTTCTGTATTTGCCAGGCATTGGCATAACCTCACAAGATATAGCTATTTCAGGGTTCACCACAGATTGGGTAAGAATCTTACCAATCCTAAATCACATGGACGACTAATATCCAATATATATAAAGAACTCAAGAAGATGGATTCCAGAAAATCAAATAACCCTATTAAAAATGGGGTACAGAGCTATACAAAGAATTCTCAACTGAGGAGTATCGAATGGTCTAGAAGCACCTAAAGAAATGTTCAAAGTCCTTAGTCATCAGTGAAATGCAAATAAAAACAACCCTGAAGTTCCACCTCACACCAGTCAGATTGGCTAAAGATCAAAAATTCAGGTGACAGCAGATGCTGGCGAGGATGTGGAGAAAGAGGAACACTCCTCCATTGTTGGTACAATTGCAGCTAGTACAACCACTGTGGAAATCAGTCTGGCAGTTCCTCAGAAATTTGGACATACTACTACCGGAAGATCCAGCAATACCTCTCCTGGGCATATACCCAGAAGATGTTCCAACTGGTAATAAGGACACATGCTCCATTATGTTCATATCAGCCTTATTTATAATAGTGAGAAGCTGGAAAGAACCCAAATGACTGTGAGCATCCACTTCTGTAGAGAAGCTATATTAAGTTTTATTTAAACATTTAAAATCAGTATGGTATCTATTTCTTCAGTGTTAATCTGGTCATGCTAAAACAATATGCAAAATAAGTTTCAGTCATTTACAAAATACTTGAATATATATTTCAGAAAGTTTTTTCATCATTACATTTATTAGACAATTTTAATTTTATTTTTTATTTTTGCGATAAGGTCTCTCTATACAGCCCTGGCTGGCTTAGGACTCACTATATAAATTGATTGGGCTCAAATTCACAAGATCTATTTACTTCGTTGTTCTTAGTGATGCCACTAAATAGTCCTCCTGTGTTCAAACCGTTTTGCAGGAAAATTTATTTTTTCATTTATTTCATGTTCTATCTACAGTTATTTTTTCATGATTACCACAATAAAGTTTACAGAGATTATTTTAAATTTATCCCATTTTATCTTCAATAATATTTTTAAAAGTCTGATTCTTGACATCTGAAGTTTCACCTTTCCTATTAGTTGGTGTAACAAAATTACAGCTTTATATATAATATATCCAAAATCATCAAGTAGTTTCTAATATATAATATCTTGAATTATATAGAAACAAAATGATTAGGTATAAATCTCAGCCATAGTATCACTACCATTGACACTCATGTTTTCACCACTGTACAGCAGCCTTTATTTTTATCGTAGCTTTAAGTTCTCTCATTTTTAGCCACTAGCCCACCTTCGCCAGTTTTCACAGTAAATCCAATGTAGCAAGTTTACTAATTAAAAAAAAAAATTGAAATGCTTTGATTGCTAATATTTTCTGGAAGTCTTTTAGATAGAAGTGATCATGCCCTTGGCAGTTTATACTTTTAATAGGAAATAAACCTGTTTTTTCTTAGGATGTTGGTTGAGAAGCCATTTTCATTTCCAAAACTATTTCTTTCCCTTTAGCTTTGAATAGTTTGGTAATAAATGTTTTTTTTTCCATGAATGTTTTACTTTATTATGTTTCACTATGTTTGACATGGTTGGATATTTATGTCCATACCTTTATAAAATTTGAAAATCTACCGTGAGTATTAACTTATATAATGTCTGCACTTTATTGTCCTTCCTAGAAACATAATTAATTATAAGGTTTAAAACCTTTGCTTTATATTTTAAATGTTTAAGTCCCTATTCCTCATACATGTAGTGTCCACTAACTGTCAAAATCTGTTATTTTAGTACAAGTTTGGAGCTATCTTGATCACACAATATTTTCTTTTTGTATCCAACTGAAGCATAAATATATATTAATAAGAATCAAACACTCAAATAACTTTTCCATTAGTAAGTTATTATATTCTATCATTTGTGTATTTATATATGTGTATTTTGTATAATTTTTATAAATACATTTTTACCCCAGTGTATTAAAATTCAGTTTGAGCAACTTTAGATAAATTCTTTACCAGAATGCCAAACAGGATTAGAAAAAAATAAATTCATAATTGAAATGATCCTCAATTTTATCTTTGTAATATTTCATTAACATTGATTTTAATATACAGTTTGTCTTTCAAAAATAAAGAAGATACAGTCAAAGACTACATTGTTCTAGTTCTTTAACTTGAAGTATTAATGATAATCTTCAATACGCATGGTTTTCCCTCATGTATTGCTTCAGTCATGGAAAATGAACATTTTCAGCATATGTCACTACAAGTATCATCAAACTAAAATAGCAGAAACTCTCTGCATATCCTTCCCAGGTCATTAAATGTGACCAGCAATAAAGCCTAAATGAAGCAATTTGTTATGGGGGAAACTCTTAGTAATCCTTCATGGAATCAGGAGGACAGATTCCACAGTGTCAAGAAAAAATCAAGCTAATGAAGCAATTTAATTAAAATTAATTGATTATGATTCTGTCTCTTAGATACCAGATTGATGTTAGGAGACTTTAATTTATTTCCCTTAGGGTAATCTAATATACATACTTTTCCATATTTCTTCCTAGATATTTTACTGCAATCAATACATTTCATAGATAATTATGATTTAAAACTCTAAGATTTTTTTTAAAACAAGTGTGTGTAGTCATTTACTATCAGCACAATGAGATTGTATTATGTATTTTCTTTAGCATTTTAACTGAATATAGTTTATAGCTATATAAACTATAGGCTCTAACTTAGCTGAAAAGCACTCATGTGTTAAAAATCCTGTGAGTGATTTGTGTAAATTGCTGTAGTTACATTAATATATATTCTTCTTAGCAAATCTGCACAAGCAAATCTTTCGTTTGGTTTTAGTTCAACAGGATTTATTCTGGTCCTTGTGGTCTAGCAACAGGTGTACTGCTTATTAGAGCTCAGTTGGATGAGTGTCCTGGTGATAAATAAAACCAGGACAGACAGTCAAAGCACTTAGTACACTTTCATATTCATCACTAAACATTTTACCTTCTTCCTATAGGCAGCTTTGCTGTTCCAGAAATAAAATAATAAGTTAGCATTTTAAGTCTCCAAACCGTACCTTCTTATGCATAAAAATTCCAATTCTCTTGTCAGGTGGTTAGTATTTGCAATTAAAATATTCACTGGGTGTTATAATGCTTCTTCAAAGAGTTAGAGACAATTGTGTCTGAATAGGTATGTTCTGCAATCTCCTGGGGAAACATATTCAGCATGCATCATATATTAGCAATATTTTTAATACAGTGAAAGACAAATTCTTTTCAAAAGTATTTACACTCTTTCAATGTTACTTGTAACATGTGTTGATAAAAGTGTTATGGGAATTGTATCTTCAATAATTGTGAATTTTTAGTGAATGTCATATATATATATATATATATATATATATATATATATATATATATATTAGTGGATCCAACTCTTTTAGGTTGCAGGTATAACCTTTAAAGGTAGAGGTGGATACTCACAGCCAACCATTGGACTGAGCATGGGGTCCCCAATACATGAGTTAGAAAAAGGACAGAAGGAGCTGAAAAGACTTACAACCCCATAGGAAGAACAACAATATCAACCAACTGGACCTCCCAGAGCTCCCAGGGACTAAACCACGAATCAAGTAGTATATGTGGAGGGATCCATGGCTCCAGCCACATTTGTAGCAGAGGATATCCTTGTATGGCATCAATGGGAGGAGAGGCCCTTGGTCCTATGAAGGTTCGATGCCCCAGTATAGGGGAATGGATAGGTGGATTTATGAACACCTTCATAGAAGCAGGGGGAGGGGGGATGGGATAGGGGATTTCTGGGGATGGGGGAAACCAGGAAAGGGGATAACATTTGAAATGTAAATAAAGAAAATATCCATTTTTAAAGGAAAAAAAAAACCAAGTATCATATATTAAAGAGCAGTCTATTTTCAACTAAGTCAATGGAAGCAGGAAATACAGAAGGCACCATGACCCTTGATTCAAAAAACCTGACTGTGCAGTGAGGCGAAGAAGAAAAGACAGACATGTAAAGAAAGGTTGGGATTGAGTGTCTTTTGCACACTCTAATGAAGCCACATCTATCATGAAAACAACCCAGAACCCTGGCACATCCATTATACACAGCCCAAGAAGGAGGAGTTAGCTAGTTTTGGAGGGAGGCCTTTCTAGGGGTAGAGTCCCAGGGTGTAATCATCCACGAGGAAGAAGCTGCAGTTTCTAATTTTTGCACAAATTGGACAATCATTAATAAACACCTATATTTCAACCACAGAATGGTTTACCATGCCTTTGAACCTCACTTGGAGGAATGCTTTGCCAAGGGCCATGGATCTGAGGAATTGCCCCTTGGCAATAATACATATTAATTCAGGATTTCATCCACTCCTTATATAATTACTCAAGGATACTTTCACTCCCCATACTAAGGAAAAGGGTAGAATTAAGCAGGGTTTTCTTGTTCATTTCTAATTTGAATACTCCTTCAAGATGCACAGCAAAGTCTCAGAAGTAAGCTGGACATGAGTTCTAACTGCCAGCGCTAACAATTCAAGTGGTATTCTTTGGGGATGGCAAAAACTCAGGGTTTTGCCCCTTAGATGTCAGTAATGATTTCTAACATCCAAGGGACAAATTCTTTCTGTTTTTTTCCCCTATCATGAAAGAATAACAGTCAAGCCTTCTTCCTCTTTTTAGAGTTAGTGTCTTAATGCCTTTATTTATAAATGTGGGTGGAGAACATGCCATATAAACATCTTGTTACTAGTTTAAAAAAAAAAAGTTCTACTTATCATTACATTTGTACCTAGGTTAATTAAATATTTACTCTTCTGGGGAAACTTTTACACATTAATATTTTCTCCATTGTGACTTTATATATTAATCATAGCCAGGTAGAAAAGAAATTCAGCTATTAAATATCCTAGGAATAGGTGAACTGGAAACTATTCTATAATATGAAACTCTAGCAACTGACACTATCAGCATGGCAGGCTAGATACACAGGCATCATATGGAGAGCTGAAATGGGGTAACTTCAGGCAGAAGGTATCTTTTTAGAGAACATTCTGATAAAAAGCTTCAACAGCAGGGCATATCTCTGGCGTGCTGGGAACAGTAGTTGACAGAACAAATCAACATGTAACAGTTGGACAGTAGGATTCAGGAGGGAATATATAGGACAATAAACCAAATGATGCTTGTGAACAGCAGCCCGTGTTACAAATCAACAGCCATTAAATATGCAAGCCATGTGGGTCCACTGATGAAAACAGTAGTAGTATTCGATCCAGGTTTTCATGAATGGAGGCAGGTGTAGACTGGTGAGTGGACAGCAGGGATTGTCATTAACTTCTGGAGTAGATAATATATAGAATATGGAAAACTAGTAATTTTATCAGTTGTCTCTTCAGTTTAGCCACATTCCCATATTAGTTGTTAGGTAACTGAGTTTAAGTTAAATCTATAGGTAATCTCAATTTAAATAATAGAGTGCTTTCAGTAAGTTTGCACTTTGAGAAATTGGGATATCAGTCCTTATACTTACTGGTGAAGTTGAGGAAGTATCATAGCTGCTGAGATTGGTAGAACCAGATTTCTGCCTTCTGTTAATGAAGTGAATAAAAAGAAACTTCACTAGGCTGTATACAGAAAGAACAATAAATCATTAACCCTGTGGGGGTGAGTTTTAATAGTCTTTGATTAATCTATAATCTACCACTATGGCAATGCTCTTTGTTAATGGAATTTTCAATTAGATTGTTATTTGAAACACAATTCATTTTACATTTATTAAATGTTCTGCGTGCTGTTATGTTGTCATTAGGTAACATTTAGCAAACTGATCATTAAGGAGCAAGAAGACCTCATTTCTAAGAGTTCTAATTTTACTCTAAAATATTTTGTTTAATAATTTTAATGCTAAAACTCGGACACCAGATGTGTTCTAATAATAACTTATTTTCTCTAAATTTTTAATATGTTCACATTGTTGATGAACAGTTAGCAAGTTATTAACTGTTTTGAGCTCATTTTTATGATCACGAACACTCTGTATAATGTAGATTAAGACAGTTTTAGGTTTCTTTAGTCTTTGTAATACAGTGTTATTCACTTTTATCATCCCTAAGAACAATATTTCACAAATAACTTCAGTGAATAATGATTAATTTTGATTTCTAAACTTTCTTTAGAGGGTTTGGGTCACCATTATATAGCCCCGTAAGATTGGACAGAATACCTCAGGAGTTTTGAGTGTGGGGGTCGAAGCTATTCTTGCCTCGGTTGGCAGAAATCTAAGAGAAGAACTGAATGTCATTCATTGCCCTCCCAGGCACAACACCCACTGACATACATCCTCCTCCTACTTCATACCTCTTGGAAGTTTCATAACTTCCCCTCTGATGACTTAAATGTTGAAACATGAGCTTGTGAGGGTCATTTCATAGTCAAACCTCAACACATACCAAAGCTATTCAAAATGAGCATGTTTATTAATTGGATAAAATTTACCAGGAAATAAATATTTTTGTTTGATTTTTTAAATAAGATAAACCATATATAAAATTTCATTGTCTATGTATAGAAACATAGTAATTTGTAAATAAAAATATTGTCATCAACTACATCATGTAGTGCATGAAAATTAGCATAGAAGTATGATATAATAATGATCATAATTCATTTAGAATTAATTGTTTTTTAATATATTAAATAATTGAATTAATCACTCTCCACACATTTTTTTCCATTGCAAAATATCCACATTGAAGGAAAAGTGAGTAAATATATTAAGCAAATGTGACTAAGAGAGAACAGGAATCTGTAAAGCTTATGCAACAAAACAGGGGAGAACATTTGATGTTCTTTTGACTGACAGTTTGAATGAGTTTGTGTTACTGTTTATGGCTGGGTGACTCTCTGGACAATTGTGTACTTTTTGTGCAGTATTAGTGACTGGTAAAGTTTTACTCTATTGTTTTAATGTCAGAATGCAATTTTGTGTGTGTATGTGCGTGCACGTGCACATACGTTTGTGTGTGTGTGTGTGTGTGTGTATAGTATATATGCACGTATAAGTATATGATTGTCCCTGTGTGTATGCATGTATGTGTAGTTCACATTCACTGGGGCATATACGATTGCTTATGTATGTATTTGTGTGTAGTACATATGCATGTATGAATATATGAAGGTGTGTGTGTGTGTGTGTGTGTGTGTGTGTGTGTACTCCCAAATTGATGTAGGATATGATCCCAGCTTTCTCTGATTAAATGAGGTTGGCTGGCCCACTTGATCTTGGGATGCCCTATCTCTGTCTTACGAATGCTATTACTATAAGCCTGGCACTTCCATAGACCATCTCTCTATCCATGATATATATATATTACATGGATAATATATAACCTTTGTTGAATAATTATGAGGTGCTAATAACTGCTGTGTTTTTAACTTAATTTCATCAGCATTTCATCATAATAGCCCTTGAAAAGGGCAATGTTGTTGCTTATATTCCACAATGAGGAAACCAGAACTCACAGAGATTGTGATTGGTTGGCTTAACTAGGTCTCTGATCCAAAGTCTATCCTGCTAATGGTATACTTTGCTGTCTATCTCAGCTATCCCAACAAAATACAGGTGTGCCTTGTTTTATTGGGCATGGTTATAGCCATTGCCAAAGTGTGAAGTTGCCCAAGTATGCACGGACAGGTGACATTTGGCTTTAATTCTTTCACAATGTTCAAAGGATCATGCAGGACAAAAGTTATATGTTAAGAATTTGGTGATTACAGGGCTGAAGAGATGGCTCAGCGGTTAAGAGCACTGACTGCTCTTCCAGAAGACCTGAGTTCAATTCCCAGCAACCACATGCTGGCTCATAACAATCTGTAATAGAATACAATGTCCTCTTCCGGTATGCCTGAAGAAAACAATGATGTACTCATCTACATTAAATAAATAAATAAATAAATCTAAAACTATAATAGAGGATATTTTTTAAAATCTTTAAAAAAGATTTTAATGATTTCAATATTAAAAAAATATCTTTCCATTCTACCTTGCATTTTCACCAATAACTTCCTTAATAATTTATCTCTTATCTGCCTTGGTAAGAATCTCTTCTGAGAATATCAACCAAAGGAATCAGGTGAGAAGACATTAGACTAATCAAGACATTTAATTAAGCAATCAAAATCCATTTGTCCTTTCTATTCTCAGTGAAAGACAATGCCATTCAAATCCTTGTCTTATCTCAAGTACCTAACTCTTTTTCTCTCAGTCTAGCAACAATATCATACTGACCAAATTTTGTCCCTCAAACACATCCAGGTGTATTATACTATGGGGGCTTTTCATTTGCACTGTCCCCATTTAGTGTATCTTCTGGTGTGAGCATATGGCTAATTTGCTTACTCTTGTAGAGTAAAGCAAATTATTACATATTATTAAATATTTTATTTAAGTATTCTATTTCTTAGAGTAGTTTTTATTGTGTAGTCTTGATTATTCCTCAGCCTGCCTTTCTCAGTCCAATTTGCTGTACTCTTATCAGCAGCAATTTTTAGCATTTCCTATACTATGCTATTTTTATGAGTTCTTCTGTGTATACACTGTACATTATGTAAAGAGGGATACTAGTGTCCCTTGAGAGTCTATAGCAAAGGTTGGCACAATTGACCTGTCATTTTTTTGTGTCAATAAATACATGAATGGTTTGTTTACAATTTTATGGCAAGTACTATACTAAGAACATGTTTTGTAGAATGATTAGTACAGACCCAGGACATCTGATTTTAGATTTTGTGTGAGTAAACAAGTAACTCAGACCAGCCAATCAGTTCTGGGGTGGGAAATACTGTAAGGTTTTAAGAAAGTCTCTTCCACATGTAAATATCTCTTTGCAGTTAACTAAGTGGTTGATTTTATTGTTTTAAAAGCAATGAGTATTTTTTTGTATTAATGAGTATCTTTAAAAAGGCCTTGGATTATGGTGGCAGTGTTACTATGGTCAATTTCGGGGATAGAATTATTCAAAAATTAATTCTCAGACCAAGCTGATTTTTATGGCTTTAGAATCTCTTATTCAAAATCTTGAGAACATGCATTGTAAGGGTTTTAGTTTAAAGAGCTCTGACTAGAGGTGGTTTTAACAATGCTTCATATTTGTGAAATTTTTGTACATTGATATGATATATATAATATATTTAACATCATGAAGCCTGAAATTCATGTCTGGTGCATCTTATTTTGACTCTTTACACATATTACTTGGTCACAAATTATTCAGTTTTTAAAAACAGTAGATTTTCTAAATATATTCACAAATGTCCAAAATCAAGAACATAGAAAAAAAAATTCCCATCTTAAATCCCAGGAAACAAACAAACAAAAAGACTCTCCTTGGTAGCACTTCCATTGTCATGACTACAATTCAAACTCAAGTTATGGGTTGATCTTCTGTGGTTCTCCCTCTCCCCCTCCCCCTCCCTCTCCCCCTTCCTCCCATATATATATATATATATATATATATATATATATATATATATATATATATCTTGTGTCTGTGTCTGTGTGCATGATAGCATGCACTCATGCATACAACACAGCATTGTGACATCATATGCCAACTTGCTACAGTGGGTTATGCAGGTGAGGTCAATGTTCAAGAGTGGAATTTCCCCATGCACCATAAGAAACCTAGATGTCAAACTCCAGTCAGGCTTTGTACCAAGCACTTCTACCATCTATCTGGTCGTTTTTTCATGTCTTTTAATAGACATTATGCATTCTCTGCTAATTAATTGGTTAAGAGTTATTTGGGTTCACTGAATTTAATTTACTTAAAAGCACTCTCAAATTTATAACATCAAGTTATATGATCCTTGAATATTTTGGCAAATTCTAGACAAAAATATTAATTTCAATCAGAAATGAATTATTTTTATAACTCTGTTTTGAGTGTCCAAAATTTAACTCTAAGTTCTGTTTCTAAAAGCATGGTTACACATTCCACTCTATTTTTTGTTTGTTTGCTTGTTTTATTGTCTGTCTTAAAAATATCACTATAGCTTGGTACCAAATATTACACTTGTCTTATTATTTCTTTGATGTCCATTTCCTGTTGGTACAAACAGCAATTTTGACCTAGAAAACCTTATTTTAGATGTATTTTTTTTGACAATCATAGTATTATTATTTAACATTATTTTGATATTGGTTCTTTTATTTTCAAGACATAATATTCTGAAAGGAGGTCCTTAAGAAAGACATTATTTTCATTAATTAAAGTTTTTTCCTACTGGCTGGGTTTATTTTGATAAGCTGGAACTTTATTTTCATTTTAGACTGTACTCAGTGTTCTTAGTTCCTTGAATCGCCTCTGAATAGTATGTGGAAGCAATCATCATTCATCTTTGGACAAACAGCCTCATAATGAGTCACTTACAGCAGAGTCAGTCATTAACACCACTAATAGAAGATAAGCAATATGGAATGGCAAAGGCTAGACTATAATTGATTTCCTTTTCCTGATCTTTAATTATAAGTGTTAAAAATCTATCTAGATGTTGAACTCTCTACAAAATGATGACCTTGCTGCATAATGTTCCAAAAGTCCTGCATTTTAAAAGTAGTTTTATACTCTATTGGGGACTAGGGTCACTGTACCTGGTATTTACATAACGCTTGAACTGAACAAATTCACCTTTTCTGGCTTTGGTTTTCAAATAAAAATGGAGAGGCCTAATCTGTGTGGAACAAAGATGAGGCGTTAAAAGATAGGATTTAGAACTTTCTACTGGAGATATAGGGGTTTTGAAATTGACAGTGTGCAGCTATATGATTCCAGTATTTTGATAGTAAGAAGAGTGTTTCAGAGACCATGGACATTCATGCCTGAAGTTTGTGTAACTAGCAAGACAAGATATAGTTTGGATTCTGATCTACACTGTTCTTTCAATTAATCACTGAATTTGTAATTTTGATTTGTAGTATTGAAACACTCTTTATAAAACAAATGCAAAAGCTATTATTTATTATTGAATCTTATTAACATAATTTTTGCTTTCACATTCATAAGAAATATACTTTTTAGTTTTTCTTTACTGAAAATACATTTTCACATTATATATCCTGATTATGTTTTTGCCTCTATAGTCTCCTCTCAGTTCACCCTACCTTACCTCACATGTGGATTCACTAACTTTCTAGTTCTCAATAGAAAACGAACAAGCATTCTTGGGATTATAAGATGATATATGATATGATATGATATGATATGATATGATATATGATATGATAAACAGAAACTATCACATCCAAATTTGTCAAAATGAACAAAGAGGAAAAAGAGCAAAATAAGGTACAAGAATAATATTCCCACTCATTAAAAACTCACGATTTCTATAAAAACACTAAACAGGAAGCTATAATATATATAAAAAGGACCTGTATACTTTCAAGAATGTACTATAGTAAGAGGTTTAGAAAACAAATCTGAATCAATTTATTTGCTCATCTAATTTATACCCTAAATAGGGAAAGCAAAAATATTGAAAAAATAAGAAAAATGATATATTTCTCAAAAAGAAGATTCAGGAAAACTACATGTCAAAAGTATGTTTTGCTCAGATTTTATGTATTGGGGATATGATATGGAGAATGCTTACTGAAACTGAACAAAACTGTAAAGATGAATTATGTAAAGGCATATACATAGAACAGTAAACATAAAGAGTAAAGAAAGCTATTGTTCCTTCACTCATAAGTAGTTACTGTGTTTATAACTTGCTCATAGAACAATAGATGATAAAGGAAAGCCATGCCATAAGCAATGAGAACACACCAGTATCAATACTCAGATCTGATTACTGAGAGCCATCAGCTAATGGTAAAGTTTTGAGTTTGTAGCACAAAGGGAACCTCAAAGGGAGGAGGGTTGTTTGTTTGTTTTTACGAGGCAGGGTTTCTCTGTGTAGCCCTGGCTGGCTGTCCTGGAACTCACTCTGTAGACCAGGCAGGCCTCGAACTCAGAAATCCGCCTGCCTCTGCCTCCCAAGTGCTGGGATTAAAGATATGTGCCACCATGCCCAGCAGAGAGGAGGATTTTCAACCCAATATAATTAGGTAAAGATTACTGTGCCAAACATTTTTAAATTATTAGAAATGTGAGACAGCATTCAAAATTGACAGATGTATAGCCAGGAGTAAACAGGAAGTAAGATCATAGAGGAAATGAGTATGTTAATAAACAAAGAGCCAGAGAAGCCACAGGATAAAATGCAGGAATGCACAGACAAGTAGGGGATGATCCTGTGGTGACAGTGTTATGGGATCTATTGAAAAGAGAAACTTCAAAGAAAGAGGGCATCATAATGAATTAATACACCTATTAGATAAGTCTAGTTTGTACAGTAATACAAAGCCCCAGAAGGATATTGATTGTGAGGGTCTGGAGTTGGAGGTGGTAGTTGACTATTAAAAGGAGGAGGTACTTTTTTGAACTGATAAAACTAATCTTTCTAAGGGTTTTGGCAACAGATGAATGTACTTTTACCAAACCATGGAACTTTAGAGCTAAGAGTGATATTCACTGCTTAAATTGATAAAAGGAAAATCAAACAAGGAAATCAAGGTTTTCATTGATTAGTTACAAAAACAGAATGTATTCTCCCTGTGTGTGCTGATGTATATACTAAAGATAAATTCAAAAGAAAACAAATGTAAATTTAGTATCTATTTCAAGATGTTTCATGGTTAAGAAAAGAAAAGAAATAACTTCATAAGTATTGGGCGAATTAAAGGAAATTTGTCAGAGCAGAGAACATTTGGAGATAAATGTGGTAGAAGTTTAAAAAACATAAATTTTGAAAGTAGAGTAAATAATAGATGTCAGGAGGCTTTGGGGACATAGAAGATAATGAAAAAACGAATAGGAGATTTTCTAACATGAAAGGCTGAAAAATTATAATGTAGAGAGAAAACACCATTTTAGTGAAGTACCACCTCAAAATTACTAATGTTCAAATGGTGGTAGAGTATTAGAAAAAATATGGCAAAATTAGCAAGGCATCTTCCTCAATACTGTCTGAATTCATAGGTTTTATTATTAGGTGTTTTTAATTCTTGTTAAGGGATCCCTAAGACTATGTATTGCTTGCCCTAAACAGTGGCATTTACTCTGTCATGTACATAGCAAAAATATTCCCTCCTAAACTGAGAATGTTTTAATACTACTAATATTGATTTGTACTTAAAATATCATAAATGACAAACCCTTGAATATAGTTAGAAAGTCCTGATTAACGATCCCTTCAGCTCATTCTTGTTCTTGTTCATCTTGAAAACCACTGTACTAATTTAAAGGATGTTTACTTTGACTCTGAGATATGCAATTTTTTAAATCATGATGATGAATCCTATCATTTAATCACCTATATACAAATGTGAATTTTCATGTTAAAGTGTAAAACTGTTTCTCTTAAATACCACTTGAAATAAAAGAAAACTAAATTAAAAAATTCTAGGGAAGATACCAGAAAAAAATTACAAACCTAAGAAACAAATATAAGGATTTTACTATATAAACATGTCAACTAATGACAAATATATTAGCATAGCAAATCTATTAAATACTAAAGTAAAAAAGTTTCCAAAAAGATTAAATAAATATTAAACCACATTGAACTATTAGTTAAATATCTATAAAAACAACAATGACATGACTGCATGTGAAAAATCAAGTGAAAATTGAAAACATGCTAAACAGTGATGAAACATAAGAGAATTTGAAAAGATATAGAAACAATGAAAATAAACAGTTATAAACAGTAAAAAGATTTGCAAAAAAGCTTTTAATTAGTAGATGATATAAAGTGTTAATATCTTAAAAAAAGAGACCCCAAGTAATTACTCTCAGAGAGGTTCAGAAAGAAGGAAAAATGAGGTAATAACAATTGATTATTTGAAAAATGATTTTTTCATGATTAAAAAATCTCATAATGGAAATTATATTGTAAAAGATATTTAGACACATTTCAATAAAGTATTATGTGGTATTTTATCTTCTTCATTATTGGTGCTCTTTTTTCTAGCGTAATCTGTCTTTCAAATGATAGACATGGTGAATAACTGGGATTGGACTGCATTACAATAGACAGATGGCAATTCCATTCATATGCATTTACAGAAAAATATTCATGAACAAAAGTTTTTTGAAATTGGAGATAGAATTTCATAAGCACAGCTACCATGTCTGTTGGCTGGCTGTACACACTGGAGGTACTTGCCAAACAAAACACCTGTATCTACTACAAATTGGTGACATATCACACAGACAGAATTTATTAGAATCTAAAATATGTGACTGTCAGAAATTTTTAAATATATAAAGTTATCTCATCTTAGACCATAACTATTATTAATATATTTTTAAGTTAATACAGATATATACTCTGTGTTTTTTCATGTTTAACTCATATAATATAGTTTAATAGGTTTATGATAAGTGATATGAATGTCTTACACTTTATAATTGTATTAGTCAGGTCTCTAGAGTCACAGAACTTACGGATATGCTCTATATAGTAAAGGAATTTATTGATGACTTACAGTCTGCAGTCCAAATCCCAACAATGGTTCAGTAGTAGCTGTGAATGGAAGTCCAAGGATCTAGC